>NW_027675480.1:267500-383952 GCF_965601325.2 Salmo salar
AATTAGAAAACATTGGTAAAATATTATATTGTCATTTAAAGAATTATAGATTTACATCTTTTGAACGCAATCAACTTGCCAGATTTAAAAATAACCTTACTGGGAAATCACACTTTGCAATAATCTGAGCACTGTGCCCAGAAAAATACGCGTTGCGATACAGACTAGACGTCATGTTGGGGAGATCTAAAATCGAAAATACTATGTAAATAATCCATTACCTTTGATTCTCTTCATCAGATGTCACTTCCAGGTATCACAGGTCCATAACGAATGTAGTTTTGTTCAAAAAAGCTCATCATTTATGTCCAAAAATCTCCGTCTCGTTAGCACATGATGTAAGCCAGCCGGACTTCTCGTCATGAACGAGGGGAAAAAATATATTTCCGTTCGTTCAAACATGTCAAACGTTGTATAGCATAAATCATTAGGGCCTTTTTTAACCAGAACATGAATAATATTCAAGGTGGACGAATGCATAGCCTTTTATAACGTATTGGAACGAGGGTACCCAACATGAAGTAGCGCGCCAGGTGTCTAATGGGACATCACCGTTCCATGGCTCTTGTTCGGTCAGATCTCCCTCCAGAAGACTCAAAACACTTTGTAAAGGCTGGTGACATCTAGTGGAAGCAATAGGAAGTGCCAAAATATTCCTAAACCCCTGTGTTTTTCAATGGGAGAGGTTTAAAGTCAATACAACACATCAGGTATCCACTTCCTGTCAGAAAATGTCTCAGGGTTTTGCCTGCCAAATGAGTTCTGTTATACTCACAGACACCATTCAAACAGTTTTGGAAACTTTAGAGTGTTTTCTATCCATATATAATAAGTATATGCATATTCTAGTTACTGGGTAGGATTAGTAACCAGATTAAATCGGGTACATTTTTTTTATCCAGACGTGCAAATGCTGCCCCCTAGACCCAACAGGTTAACTTCTCCTTTTGATACCTAGAAACATCTACATTAAATGAATTAGTGAAAAGTGAGTTAACATTCTAATGTGAATGATGATGATTTCTAATATTGTGTCTGGTTTCATCCATCAGATGTCTGTGATCTCACACTGGACCCAAACACAGTAAACAGACTCCTCTCTCTGTCTGAGGAGAACAGAAAGGTGACAGGTAGGACAGAGGAGCAGCCGTATCCTGATCACCCAGAGAGATTTGAGGACTGGGGACAGGTGCTGTGTAGAGAGGGTCTGACTGGGCGCTGTTACTGGGAGGCAGAGAGGAGTGGGGGGGCTGGTATAGGAGTGACATATAAAGGAATCAACAGGAGAGGAGGGGTTGATGACTGTTGTCTTGGATGGAATGACAAGTCCTGGAGTTTGTTCTGCTCTGACAACAGTTACAGAGCCAGGCACAATAATAATCCCACTACCATAGACGTCCCCTCCTCCAGCTGGTATAATAATAATCCCACTACCATAGACGTCCCCTCCTCCAGCCCCCACAGAGTAGGAGTGTATCTGGACTGGTCAGCCGGCACTCTGTCCTTCTATAGAGCCTCCTCTGACACACTGACCCACCTGATCACATTCACCTCCACATTCACTGCGCCCCTCTATCCAGGGTTTTGGGTTTATTCTGTTGGCGACTCAGTGTCCCTGAAATAATAACTGCACACACACACACACACACTGGACACACACACACACACTGGACACACACACATACACACACACACACACAGGACACAGACACACACTGGACACACACACACACACACACACACACACTGGACACACACACACTCAACACACACACTGGACACATACACACTCACACACACACACTCACACACACACACACACTGGACACACAAACACATTCTGAACACACACACACACATAAACACACACACACACACTGAACACACACACACTCACACACACACAGGACACACACACACAGGACACACACACCCATACTGGATATACACACTCAACACACACACTGGACACACACTGGACACATACACACACTGGACACACACACACACACACACACTGGACACACACACTGGATATACACACACTCAACACACACACTAGACACACACACTAGACACACACACTGGACACACACAAACACATTCTGGACACACACACACACTGAACACACACACACACACACTGGACACACACACACACTGGACACAAACTGGACACACACACACACTGAACACACACACACACACACTGGACACAATCTGGACACACACACACTCAACACACACACACACTCAACACAGACACACAGTGGACACACACACACGAACCCACACACACACACACACACACACACACACACACTGGGCACATACTCACACACTGAAACATACACACACTGGACACACACACACACACACACACACACACTGAACACACACACACACACACACACGCACACTGAAACACACACACACACTGAAACACACACACACACACACACACACTGGACACAGACACACACACACACACACGCTTGACACACACATGCTTGACAAACACACTGGATACACACACATTGGACACACACACTCACTGGACACACACACACACACACTGGACACACACACACTGGACACACACTCACTGGACACACACACACACACACACACACACACACACACACACACACACTGGACACACACATGCTTGACAAACACACTGGATACACACACATTGGACACACACACTCACTGGACACACACACACTCTGGACACACACACTGACACACATAAACACTGACACACACACACTGACACACACACACTTACACACACACACACTCACTGGACACACACACACACTCACTGGACACACACACACACTCACTGGACACACACACACTGAACACACACACACTGAACACACACACACTGAACACACACAATGGACAAACACACACTGAACACTCACACATGACAGGCTTATAATATTTTCTGATCTTTTACCACTTTGCATTTTTTTATGATATATTTCACTGTTTGTGTTTGTACCACAGGAGGTTGGTGGGACCTTATTTAGGGAGGACAGGCTTGTAATGGCTGGAGTGGAATAAGTGGAATGGTATTAAACACGTGGTTTCCATGTGTTCCATTTCATTCACTCTGTTCCAGACATTATTATGAGCCGTCCTCCCCTCAGCAGCCTCCTCTGGTATGTACTGTCCTGTATGTGAGAGAGCTCCAACAAGGAATTACAAAGTATGTATTACTTTTAATACCTGCAAATGACAAATAAACTACTGGAACTCCTTATGAATGTCTGCAGCCGACAAGAGGTGAAAATATTACCGGAATATTCTGCAAAGTGTTGATGAAGACGTCACTCAATCCACCCAAAACAACATGCAGTCTTTCCACAAGACTCCCATGAAGTTATAGTGTGACGTTATGAGTCGACGTTAAAGTAACATTCTCACAACATACTGCACTTGTTTTATCCTGTTTTAGATGTATCCTCTGTTTAAACATTTAAACTCTTACAATAACACTGTTAAAATACCAATGTGATCATTTCTTGTCTTTTATGTTGGAAAAACAAATTGTACAATTATATGTGGACATACGCTCCATAGTTGTACAAGTATACATGGTTATATTGTACTTTTCATAATAAAACATACTTGAAACAAGAAAAAGCATGTTAATTGTGAAAACAATTTTGTTATTGATTTTTACATTGCTTCTCCCTGTCTCATGTTGACGTTTGTCATGAATCTTGACCTGGAGGCAGAACTGTGCGATTTCCTCTAGATATGTCAGCTGCAAAGTCAGAATTGGCTGTGGAAAATAATGTTGTTTTATGGTCTTAATTTAAGGGAAGGATTAGCAGTGTGGTTAGGGTTGAGGTTAGGATTTAAATCGGATTGTATTACTTTGTGCCTGTGCCAGCTAGGGAATACTTTGCTGAACTGCCTCCATGGCAAGATTCATGACAATAAATGCCAACCTGCCTCCCAGTCGTCCCCTCCTTATCTTTACAAGGCTGCAGAACATGCAAGCTAGTGATGTGGGGGTTCTCTCATAACCCTCAGTCCCCAGGTGGGTAGATGGCAGGTTGAATAAAGAGAAGCTAGTGATGTGGGGGTTCTCTCATAACCCTCAGTCCCCAGGTGGGTAGATGGCAGGTTGAATAAAGAGAAGCTAGTGATGTGGGGGTTCTCTCATAACCTTCAATCATAAATGTATAATTATTATGTAATTAACACAAAACATTAAGGACACCTTTCTTTCCATGACAAACTGACCAGGCGTAACTCAATATTAGGAAGGTATCCTTAATATTTTGTCCTCTCAGTGGCTCTGACCCTTTACATAACAGACAATCCTCTTTACCAGGAAACCTTCCTTAAATTTCCCCAAATACTTCCACACTGCTGCTCTCTCACTGCTGCTCCAGGGCCTCTTGGGTTGAGGAGTCATTCTCTTCTAACCTGATCACAGCTGCTCCAGGGCCTCTTGGGTTGAGGAGTCATTCTCTTCTAACCTGATCACAGCTGCTCCAGGACCTCTTGGGTTGAGGAGTCATTCTCTTCTAACCTGATCACAGCTGCTCCAGGGCCTCTTGGGTTGAGGAGTCATTCTCTTCTAACCTGATCACAGCTGCTCCAGGGCCTCTTGGGTTGAGGAGTCATTCTCTTCTAACCTGATCACAGCTGCTCCAGGGCCTCTTGGGTTGAGGAGTCATTCTCTTCTAACCTGATCACAGCTGCTCCAGGGCCTCTTGGGTTGAGGAGTCATTCTCTTCTAACCTGATCACATCTGCTCCAGGGCCTCTTGGGTTGAGGAGTCATTCTCTTCTAACCTGATCACAAACAAAGACAAGATTCAAACAAATAAACATGATGGTCCAACATAATAGGGGGGGGGTATAGGGAAGGTAGGGGAGAGGAGGGGGGTATAGGGAAGGTAGGGGAGAGGAGGGGGTATAGGGAAGGTAGGGGAGAGGAGGGGGGACTTCCTCCATGTCAGGTAAGCAGCCTCCAAGTCTACCCTCACCAACTGACCAGACTGAGGGAGTTCTGAACATCCCTCTCTGTCCTCTGATGCTGCGTCCAAGTCTTCTTGGGTCTTTCTGGTGTCTCTGTCTTGACTCTTTAGTGAGTTTTTTCAGTTCTTTCCCAGGCTGCCTGAAAAACACAAAAAGATGGCACATACATAAGAGTTATAAACTATCAAAATAAAGAGAATCCCACACTCCATATATAAACTCCCAGTCATTTATTGGGTATTTACCAACGTTTCAGCATCACTGTGCCTTCTTCAGGGTGATGTCATCAATACTTGAACCAGGTTATGTAGACAAACAGTGCAATTAGTGCAACCAATGACAATAGAGAGGGGTGTGTCATAATGATAAAGTTAATACAATGAATTAATGAAACTGTTAAAAAAAACAATAGTTTATGGAATATTAAATATACTAGGCTATGTTATATATATCCCCCTCTCCATGTAATCTGATTCATTATGATCTAGGATCAGGTCCCCCCTCTCCATGTAATCTGATTCATTATAATCTAGGATCAGGTCCCCCCCTCTCCATGTAATCTGATTCATTATGATCTAGGATCAGGTCCCCCTCTCCATGTAATCTGATTCATTATGATATAGGATCTTTTTATTTTTGTTATTTCACCTTTATTTAACCAGGTAGGCCAGTTGAGAACAAGTTCTCATTTACAACTGCGACCTGGCCAAGATAAAGCAAAGCAGTGCGACAGAAACAACACCACAGAGTTACATGGAATAAACAAGCGTACAGTCAACACAAAAGAAAAAAGAAAGTCTATATACAGTGTGTGCAAATGGCGTGAGGAGGTATGGCAATAAATAGGCCGTAGTAGCAAAGTAATCACAATTTAGCAGATTAACACTGGAGTGATAGATGAGCAGATGATGATGTGTAAGTAGTGATACTGGTGTGCAGAAGAGCAAAAATATAAATTAAAACAATATGGGGATAAGGTAGGTAGATTGGGTGGGCTATTTACAGATGGGCTGTGTACAACTGCAGCGATCGGTTAGCTGCTCAGATAGCTGATGTTTTAAGTTAGTGAGGGAGCAATAAGTCTCCGGCTTTAGCGATTTTTGCAATTCGTTCCAGTCATTGGCAGCAGAGAACTGGAAGGAAAGGCGGCCAAAGGAGGTGTTGGCTTTGGGGATGACCAGTGAGATGTACCTGCTGGAGCGCGTGCTACGGGTGGGTGTTGTTATGGTGACCATTGAGCTGAGATAAGGCTGAGCTTTACCTAGCATAGACTTGTAGATGACCTGGAGGATGGGAGACCCACAGTATAGGTGCGTAACGCACAGAGACGTCAAAAATGTGTTTCAAAAATCGTCAAAGAGTAATTATTTTAACCTCTATGGGCTAGGTGGGACACTTACTCAACAGCCAGTGTAATCCCGTGGCGCGTTATTCAAATTCCTCAAAAATGCAAAAACTTCAATTTTTTAAACATATGACTATTTTACACCATTTTAAAGATAAGACTCTCGTTAATCTAACCACACTGTCCGATTTCAAAAAGGCTTTACAATGAAAGCAAAACATTAGATTATGTCAGCAGAGTACCCAGCCAGAAATAATCAGACACCCATTTTTCAAGCTAGCATATAATGTCACATCAACCCAAACCACAGCTAAATGCAGCACTAACCTTTGATGATCTTCATCAGAAGACAACCCTAGGACATTATGTTATACAATACATGCATGTTTTGTTCAATCAAGTTCATATTTATATCAAAAACCAGCTTTTTACATTAGCATGTGACTAGCATGTGACTAGCATTCCCACCGAACACTGCCGGTGAATTTACTAAATTACTCACGATAAACGTTCACAAAAAGCATAACAATTATTTCAAGAATTATAGATACAGAACTCCTCTATGCACTCGATATGTCCGATTTTAAAATAGCTTTTCGGTGAAAGCACATTTTGCAATATTCTCAGTAGATAGCCCGGCATCACAGGGCTAGCTATTTAGACACCCAGCAAGTTTAGCACTCATCAAAGTCAGATTTACTATAAGAAAAATGTTATTACCTTTGCTGTCTTCGTCAGAATGCACTCCCAGGACTTCTACTTCAATAACAAATGTTGGTTTGGTTCAAAATAATCCATAGTTATATCCAAACAGCGGCGTTTTGTTCGTGCGTTCAAGACACTATCCGAAAGGGTAAATAAGGGTGACGAGCATGGCGCAATTCGTGACAAAAAAATTCTAAATATTCCATTACCGTACTTCGAAGCATGTCAACCGCTGTTTAAAATCAATTTTTATGCCATTTTTCTCAGAAAAAAGCGATAATATTCCGACCGGGAATCTGCGTTTAGGTAAACAGACGAAAGAAAATAAAGCATTCGGTCGACTCGGGCACGCGCCTAAGCCCATAGTACTCTGATCGGCCACTTGCCAAAAGCGATAATGTGTTTCAGCCAGAGCCTGCCTCGATATCGTTCAGCTTTTTCCCGGGCTCTGAGAGCCTATGGGAGCCGTAGGAAGTGTCACGTTATTGCAAGGATCCTCAGTCTTCAATAAAAAGAGCCAAGATGAAACAAAATTTGTCAGACAGGCCACTTCCTGCATGGAATCTTCTCAGGTTTTGGCCTGCCATATGAGTTCTGTTATACTCATAGACACCATTCAAACAGTTTTAGAAACTTTAGGGTGTTTTCTATCCAAAGACAATAATTATATGCATATTCTAGTTACTGGGCAGGAGTAGTAACCAGATTAAATTGGGTACGTTTTTTATCCAGCCGTGTCAATACTGCCCCCTATCCATAAAAGGTTAAAGAAGAGGAGGGGCATTTGTAAGGGGTATGACATATGGTATGACCAAATGTCATGTATAAAAGGCTGTGTACATTGTATGATATTCAGAGCTCTCGTAAATAATCATTCTGACCAATTGTAGGCTGGCTCTCCGTCTGCTTCATTCAACCAGAATCTTACACCCTCTGGGGGGCAGACTGAGTAGTTTAACCTGTTGGGTCTAGGGGGCAGCATTTGCACGTCTGGATAAAAAAAATGTACCCGATTTAATCTGGTTACTAATCCTACCCAGTAACTAGAATATGCATATACTTATTATATATGGATAGAAAACACTCTAAAGTTTCCAAAACTGTTTGAATGGTGTCTGTGAGTATAACAGAACTCATTTGGCAGGCAAAACCCTGAGACATTTTCTGACAGGAAGTGGATACCTGATGTGTTGTATTGACTTTAAAGCTATCCCATTGAAAAACACAGGGGTTTAGGAATATTTTGGCACTTCCTATTGCTTCCACTAGATGTCACCAGCCTTTACAAAGTGTTTTGAGTCTTCTGGAGGGAGATCTGACCGAACAAGAGCCATGGAACGGTGATGTCCCATTAGACACCTGGCGCGCTACTTCATGTTGGGTACCCTCGTTCCAATACGTTATAAAAGGCTATGCATTCGTCCACCTTGAATATTATTAATGTTCTGGTTAAAAAAGGCCCTAATGATTTATGCTATACAACGTTTGACATGTTTGAACGAACGGAAATATATTTTTTCCCCTCGTTCATGACGAGAAGTCCGGCTGGCTTACATCATGTGCTAACGAGACGGAGATTTTTGGACATAAATGATGAGCTTTTTTGAACAAAACTACATTCGTTATGGACCTGTGATACCTGGAAGTGACATCTGATGAAGAGAATCAAAGGTAATGGATTATTTACATAGTATTTTCGATTTTAGATCTCCCCAACATGACGTCTAGTCTGTATCGCAACGCGTATTTTTCTGGGCACAGTGCTCAGATTATTGCAAAGTGTGATTTCCCAGTAAGGTTATTTTTAAATCTGGCAAGTTGATTGCGTTCAAAAGATGTAAATCTATAATTCTTTAAATGACAATATAATATTTTACCAATGTTTTCTAATTTTAATTATTTAATTTCTGACGCTGACTTGACTGCCGGTTATTGGAGGGAAACGATTTCCTCAACATCAATGCCATAGTAAAACGCTGTTTTTGTATATAAATATGAACTTGATAGAACTAAAAATGCATGCATTGTCTAACATAATGTCCTAGGAGTGTCATCTGATGGAGATTGTAAAAGGTTAGTGTATCATTTTAGCTGGTTTTATGGTTTTGGTGACCCTGTCTTTGACTTGACAAAACATTACACACAACTCTTGTAAATGTACTGTCCTAACATACTCTAAATTTATGCTTTCGCCGTAAAACCTTTTTGAAATCGTAAAACGTGGTTAGATTAAGGAGATGTTTATCTTTCAAATGGTGTAACATAGTTGTATTTTTGAAAAATTTGAATTTTGACATTTATTTGGATTCAAATTTGCCGCTCTTGAAATGCACCTGCTGTTGATGGAGTGCACCACAGGTGGCACGCTAGCGTCCCACCTAGCCCCAAGAGGTTAATTGAAGTTCGGTTTATGAACATTGGGAACAGAATTCCCATGACAGAAGGTAGAAACTAGGGCCTGTAGGACCTGCCTTGTTGATAGTGTTGTTAACCTCTCTAGGCTAGGCGGGACGAATTCGTCCCACCTACGTAACAGCCACGGCTATCCTGTGGCGCGATTTTCAAAACCTTAAAAATCCTATTACTTCAATTTCTCAAACATATGACTATTTTACAGCCATTTAAAGATAAGACTCTCGTTAATCTAACCACACTGTCCGATTTCAAAAAGGCTTTACAACGAAAGCAAAACATTAGATTATGTCAGCAGAGTACCAAGCCAGAAATAATCAGACACCCATTTTTCAAGCCAGCATATAATGTCACCAAAACCCAGAAGACAGCTAAATGCAGCACTCACCTTTGATGATCTTCATCAGATGACAACCCTAGGACATTATGTTATACAATACATGCATGTTTTGTTCAATCAAGTTCATATTTATATCAAAAACCAGCTTTTTACATTAGCATGTGACGTTCAGAACTAGCATACCCCCCGCAAACTTCCGGGGAATTCGCTAACATTTTACTAAATTACTCACGATAAACGTTCACAAAAAGCATAACAATTATTTTAAGAATTATAGATACAGACCTCCTCTATGCACTCGATATGTCCGATTTTAAAATAGCTTTTTGGTGAAAGCACATTTTGCAATATTCTAAGTACATAGCCCAGGCATCACGGGCTCGCTATTTAGACACCCGGCAAGTTTAGCACTCACCATAATCATATTTACTATTATAAAAATTTCATTACCTTTTGTTGTCTTCGTCAGAATACACACCCAGGACAGCTACTTCAATAACAAATGTTGGTTTGGTCCAAAATAATCCATCGTTATATCCGAATAGCGGCGTTTTGTTCGTGCGTTCCAGACACTATCCGAAATAGTAAAGAAGTGTCACGCGCTTGGAGCAATTCGTGACAATAAAATTCTAAGTATTCCATTGCCGTACTTCGAAGCATGTCAACCGCTGTTTAAAATCAATTTTTACGACATTTTTCTCGTAGAAAAGCGATAATATTCCCGAATGAGAATTTTTTTTTAGCATTTCAAAGGTTTTGAAAATCGCGCCACAGGATTCAACTGGCTGTTGCGTAGGTGGGACGATTTCATCCCGCCTAGCCCAGAGAGGTTAACCTGTTGGGTCTAGGGGGCAGCATTTGCACGTCTGGATAAAAAAAATGTACCCGATTTAATCTGGTTACTAATCCTACCCAGTAACTAGAATATGCATATACTTATTATATATGGATAGAAAACACTCTAAAGTTTCCAAAACTGTTTGAATGGTGTCTGTGAGTATAACAGAACTCATTTGGCAGGCAAAACCCTGAGACATTTTCTGACAGGAAGTGGATACCTGATGTGTTGTATTGACTTTAAACCTATCCCATTGAAAAACACAGGGGTTTAGGAATATTTTGGCACTTCCTATTGCTTCCACTAGATATCACCAGCCTTTACAAAGTGTTTTGAGTCTTCTGGAGGGAGATCTGACCGAACAAGAGCCATGGAACGGTGATGTCCCATTAGACACCTGGCGCGCTAGTTCATGTTGGGTACCCTCGTTCCAATACGTTATAAAAGAGTATGCATTCGTCCACCTTGAATATTATTCATGTTCTGGTTAAAAAAGGCCCTAATGATTTATGCTATACAACGTTTGACATGTTTGAACGAACGGAAATATATTTTTTCCCCTCGTTCATGACGAGAAGTCCGGCTGGCTTACATCATGTGCTAACGAGACGGAGATTTTTGGACATAAATGATGAGCTTTTTTGAACAAAACTACATTCGTTATGGACCTGTGATACCTGGAAGTGACATCTGATGAAGAGAATCAAAGGTAATGGATTATTTACATAGTATTTTCGATTTTAGATCTCCCCAACATGACGTCTAGTCTGTATCGCAACGCGTATTTTTCTGGGCGCAGTGCTCAGATTATTGCAAAGTGTGATTTCCCAGTAAGGTTATTTTTAAATCTGGCAAGTTGATTGCGTTCAAGAGATGTAAATCTATAATTCTTTAAATGACAATATAATATTTTACCAATGTTTTCTAATTTTAATTATTTAATTTCTGACGCTGACTTGACTGCCGGTTATTGGAGGGAAACGATTTCCTCAACATCAATGCCATAGTAAAACGCTGTTTTTGTATATAAATATGAACTTGATAGAACTAAAAATGCATGCATTGTCTAACATAATGTCCTAGGAGTGTCATCTGATGGAGATTGTAAAAGGTTAGTGCATCATTTTAGCTGGTTTTATGGTTTTGGTGACCCTGTCTTTGACTTGACAAAACATTACACACAACTCTTGTAAATGTACTGTCCTAACATACTCTAAATTTATGCTTTCGCCGTAAAACCTTTTTGAAATCGTAAAACGTGGTTAGATTAAGGAGATGTTTATCTTTCAAATGGTGTAACATAGTTGTATTTTTGAAAAATTGTAATTTTGACATTTATTTGGATTCAAATTTGCCGCTCTTGAAATGCACCTGCTGTTGATGGAGTGCACCACGGGTGGCACGCTAGCGTCCCACCTAGCCCCAAGAGGTTAACACAGTCAATGCTAATTTACAAGTCTTCTCCATCTCATACATTGCTTATCATATTGCCCCATGTTACATAATCAACCAGACAGTTGTCTGCTGTCTGGTTGCTTGCATTGCTAAATCATTAAGCTCCAACTTTTCCGACACACACACACATTCATCTTATAATCACTCGGTTATACCTTTTCATGGTGAAATCATTTAGTCAAACCTTTAATCATATTATTTCCATTACAATCCACCCTATTGGCTAAATATTTCACATACACTATAACACATCTATTTTTATTGGATTCAGAAATGTCACACAAAATCAAACTAGATCAAACTAGGTATTTGTGTTGTATAAGGGTGAAGGGCAACCACACAATAATAGTCTCCTCCTGCGACTGTGAAAGGGGGAAGTCTGGATCTAATGGGCACATTGGATACAGATAATGCAGATCAGTGCAACTGTCTGGCTTCCTTGCCTTCATGAACAGCTTTACCATACAGGCCATTCCCCTTGGTAAATTAATTCCATCGAGTAGAAAGGGGATGGTTGTCAACTGAAGTTTGGCTGTTGCGCAGGCATAACCTTCTTCTTTAGCTACTGATCTAGCTGTATACTGAATCCATTCCAGCCATAGGTTGGAATCCCCAAACCAAGTCTCCACCTCAATCACTTCCTTAAGATCTTTCGTCTGAACTATCCTCACCGGTCCTTGGCTCTGGATGACTACACGGGTAATGTCCGTTTTATCAGGGGTACTACTGGTATTCTGGCTGGCGGTAGAACTATCTCCTGTCCTAACCTCTACTACTCGGAATGGTACCGCAGTGTCGACAATGGTCTGGTCAAGGCCAACATACCATAACCCTAAATCCTCTTTCTTTATGCTTTTAACCTGTTAGGGCTAGGGGGCAGCATTGACACGGCTGGATAAAAAACATACCCGATTTAATCTGGTTACCACTCCTACTCAGTAACTAGAATATGCATATACTTATTACATATGGATAGAAAACACCCTAAATTTTCTAAAACTGTTTGAATGGTGTCTGTGAGTATAACAGAACTCAAATGGCAGGTCAAAACCTGAGAGATTCCTTTACAGGAAGTGGCCTGTCTGACCATTTCTGGAACTTCTTTGCCATCTCTATCATTTACTAAGGATCTCTGCTCTAACGTGACACTTCCCACGTCGTCCATAGGCGCTCAGAGCCCGGGAAAAAAGAGAATGTCGTCATTCCAGCCCCAGGCTGAAACACATTATCGCCTTTCTCAAGTGGCCCATCAAGAGACACTAGCTTATGCGCGTGACCCCGACCGCCCCCGCCTTTGGGATTTTTTCCTCTGTTTGCCGAAAAGGAGATTCCCTGTCGGAATTTTATCGCTTTTCTACGAGAAAAATGACGTAAAAATTGATTTTAAACAGTGGTTGACATGCTTCGACGTACGGCAATGGAATACTTTGAATTTTATTGTCAGGAATTGCGCCAAGCGCGCGACACTTCTTTACTATTTCGGATAGTGTCTGGAACGCACGAACAAAACGCCGCTATTCGGATATAACGATGGATTATTTTGGACCAAACCAACATTTGTTATTGAAGTAGACGTCCTGGGTGTGCATTCTGACGAAGACAACAAAAGGTAATGACATTTTTATAATAGTAAATATGATTATGGTGAGTGCTAAACTTGCCGGGTGTCTAAATAGCGAGCCCGTGATGCCTGGGCTATCTACTGAGAATATTGCAAAATGTGCTTTCACCAAAAAGCTATTTTAAAATCGGACATATCGAGTGCATAGAGGAGGTCTGTATCTATAATTCTTAAAATAATTGTTATGCTTTTTGTGAACGTTTATCGTGAGTAATTTAGTAAAATGTTAGCGAATTCCCCGTAAGTTTGCGGGGGGTATGCTAGTTCTGAACGTCACATGCTAATGTAAAAAGCTGGTTTTTGATATAAATATGAACTTGATTGAACAAAACATGCATGTATTGTATAACATAATGTCCTAGGGTTGTCATCTGATGAAGATCATCAAAGGTGAGTGCTGCATTTAGCTGTCTTCTGGGTTTTGGTGACATTATATGCTGGCTTGAAAAATGGGTGTCTGATTATTTCTGGCTTGGTACTCTGCTGACATAATCTAATGTTTTGCTTTCGTTGTAAAGCCTTTTTGAAATCGGACAGTGTGGTTAGATTAACGAGAGTCTTATCTTTAAATGGCTGTAAAATAGTCATATGTTTGAGAAATTGAAGTAATATGATTTTGAAGATTTTGAAAATCGCGCCACAGGATGGCAGTGGCTGTTACGTAGGTGGGACGAATTCGTCCCGCCGGTCCCATAGAGGTTAATGGTCATTCCTATCTTCAAGCAATACTTCCCTTGCTCTGGATTGCAGTCAAAAACACTGGCCTTCACTATACTCCATCTGTTTCTATATTGGGTGTGTGGATTGACATAGCCTTCTCTCTCTGTGTGAGCTATGACCTGATTCCATGAGTTACACCGGGATCTACACAGATATCTTCCCCATGAAGTCCGAGTCCTAGACTGCCAGGAGGTTAGGGACCCCATTTGGTCTGCATAGAACTCTATTGAGACATCCTTCCCTAACTCTACTCTCACTTCCTTTTTATCCAGATCGAGTGACCTTTTGTACCTAGGCTATAAAAACTCCTCATCTTCTACACTATGGGTCAAGTTACCACTTTCTGACTTCTCGAGTGGTTCCTGGTGTATTAGGAATATGGCTCCCACAATCAGACAGCTCAGACTGACCAGTACCCCTGTAAAGCCCCACCCCCTCCCGGAGAATATATCACTGGCTAGAGGCCAATCCACGCTTTCACTTCTATGAACGCACACAGTGAGGATCGGGCGGGTTAGGGAATCTTCGTTAGAGAGGTAACCCCCGAACCTTATTGGTATTCGGTTCTTCTCCTAACTCTGTGATTGTTCGACTGTCTGTGTGTCTTACCCTCCCGCAATGTGTGATATGAACCCAGGTAGCTCTTTCAGCTATTCTCACCGCGAAGGCTATTACCAGGAACACTTGGTATGGGCCCCCCCACCGTGGCTGCTTCCAGTTCTTTTCTCCTCAGGGACTGGATCCACACCCAGTCTCCTGGTTGGATTGAGTGAATCGTCTTCTCCTGTAATTCACCTGTTGGACACAAAGTCTCGGACATACGGGTTTGGTTAACCATGTGTTCTGTTAGTATATCTTCAACTTTTATGTCTACCTGTTCTGGCCTCCCTAACTCTGGCATTCTATATGGTTTACCTGATCAGCTAAAATGTAATCCATTATTTAAAGAGATAGATCCTAGTAAACCAACTACCCTAATCGTGTCCACCCAGTATGTTGGGACCGCTTCTTCCCATTTAATATACTTATCTATTATAAAAAATGTTTTTTTAAGTAGTTTGTTATCCAATAGGCCACAAAGGGTTTCCGAACCTGCTCTACTATCCCCCCTGTTGACACATGGCTCTGCCCATGTGTCAATCTTGCCGCATCTCTAAAGAATGACTTAGGTAGTATTGGTAACTTATCATGATACCAAATACCGTCCTTATTAAAATTGCTCCTAACTTCTCCCATTTCAAAATCCCTTTCACTGGTGCTCTAGACTGACAATTTTAATATAGCTTTGTCTATGTTTACTTCCTCTTTTAAGCACTGCTGTGTCGACGGCTGCAGTTTAACCTCTTGTCGTTCGTCTAGGATAGGCGGCGCTACAGCGATTTTTGAAAAAAATGTTTGCCCATTTTAAACGGCCTCCTACTCAAACTCAGAAGCTAGGATATGCATATAATTAATACTTGTGGATAGAACAGACCCTAAAGTTTCTAAAACTGTTTGAATGGTGTCTGTGAGTAAAACAGAACTTATATGGCAGTCAAAACCCCGAGACCGATCGTAACAGGAAGTGGAATTCTGAATTGCGGACTCAACTTCATCAGTTTGACTGTAAATCACACAGTGAGCAATGGTTCATTGAGCAGTTCCTATTGCTTCCACAGATGTCCCCAGTCTTTACAAAGTGATTTGAGCCTTCTACTGTTAGCCTTCCCTGGCTACCCTCCCCTTTCGAAACGTTTTGAAACACAATGCAATCGTCCCCCTTGAATCTTATTGGAGCTCTGGTTGAAAAAGGCCCTAAAGATTTATGTTATACAACGTTTGACATGTTTGAACGAACCTAAATAAAAAAAAAATGCATTTTTTCGAAAGTGGAGTCCCGCGCACGACGGAACTTTTGGTGCAGCCTTCAGAAAGCGCTAACATTTACATTTACATTACATTTAAGTCATTTAGCAGACGCTCTTATCCAGAGCGACTTACAAATTGGTGCATTCACCTTATGATATCCAGTGGAACAACCACTTTACAATAGTGCATCTAAATCTTTTAGGGGGGGGTAGAAGGATTACTTTATCCTATCCCAGGTATTCCTTAAAGAGGTGGGGTTTCAGGTGTCTCCGGAAGGTGGTAATTGACTCCGCTGTCCTGGCGTCGTGAGGGAGCTTGTTCCACCATTGGGGTGCCAGAGCAGCGAACAGTTTTGACTGGGCTGAGCGGGAACTGTGCTTCCTCAGAGGTAGGGAGGCGAGCAGGCCAGAGGTGGATGAACGCAGTGCCCTTGGTTGGGTGTAGGGCCTGATCAGAGCCTGAAGGTACGGAGGTGCCGTTCCCCTGACAGCTCCGTAGGCAAGCACCATGGTCTTGTAGCGGATGCGAGCTTCAACTGGAAGCCAGTGGAGAGAGCGGAGGAGCGGGGTGACGTGAGAGAACTTGGGAAGGTTGAACACCAGATGGGCTGCGGCGTTCTGGATAAGTTGTAGGGGTTTAATGGCACAGGCAGGAAGCCCAGCCAACAGCGAGTTGCAGTAATCCAGATGGGAGATGACAAGTGCCTGGATTAGGACCTGCGCCGCTTCCAGTGTGAGGCAGGGTCGTACTCTGCGAATGTTGTAGAGCATGAACCTACAAGATCGGGTCACCGCCTTGATGTTAGTGGAGAACGACAGGGTGTTGTCCAGGGTCACGCCAAGGTTCTTAGCACTCTGGGAGGAGGACACAAGGGAGTTGTCAACCGTGATTGCGAGATCATGGAACGGGCAGTCCTTCGCCGCGAGGAAGAGCAGCTCCGTCTTGCCGAGGTTCAGCTTGAGGTGGTGATCCGTCATCCACACTGATATGTCTGCCAGACATGCAGAGATGCGATTCGCCACCTGGTTATCAGAAGGGGGAAAGGAGAAGATTAATTGTGTGTCGTCTGCATAGCAATGATAGGAGAGACCATGTGAGGATATGACAGAGCCAAGTGACTTGGTGTATAGCGAGAATAGGAGAGGGCCTAGAACAGAGCCCTGGGGGACACCAGTTGTGAGAGCACGTGGTGCGGAGACAGATTCTCGCCACGCCACCTTGTAGGAGCGACCTGTCATGTAGGACGCAATCCAAGCATGGGCCGTGCCGAAAATGCCCAACTCGGAGAGCGTGGAGAGGAGGATCTGGTGGTTCACAGTATCAAAGGCAGCAGATCGGTCTAGAAGGATGAGAGCAGAGGAGAGAGAGTTAGCTTTAGCAGTGCGGAGAGCCTCCGTGAGACAGAGAAGAGCAGTCTCAGTTGAATGACCAGTCTTGAAACCTGACTGATTTGGATCAAGAAGGGCATTCTGAGAGAGATAGCAGGAGAGCTGGCCAAGGACGGCACGTTCAAGAGTTTTGGAGAGAAAAGAAAGAAGGGATACTGGTCTGTAGTTGTTGACATCGGAGGGATCGAGTGTAGGTTTTTTCAGAAGGGGTGCAACTCTCACTCTCTTGAAGACAGAAGGGACGTAGCCAGCGGTCAAGGATGAGTTGATGAGCGAGGTGAGGTAAGGGAGAAGGTCTCCGGAAATGGTCTGGAGAAGAGAGGAGGGGATAGGGTCAAGCGGGCAGGTTGTTGGGCGGCCGGCCGTCACAAGACGCGAGATTTCATCTGGAGAGAGAGGGGAGAAAGAGGTCAAATCACAGGGTAGGGGAGTGTAAGCAGGATCAGCGGTGTCGTTTGACTTAGCAAACGAGGATCGGATGTCGTCGACCTTCTTTTCAAAATGGTTGGCGAAGTCATCCGCAGAGAGGGGGGAGGGGGAGGAGGATTCAGGAGGGAGGAGAAGGTGGCAAAGAGCTTCCTAGGGTTAGAGGCAGATGCTTGGAATTTAGAGTGGTATAAAGTGGATTTAGCAGCAGAGACAGAAGAGGAAAATGTAGAGAGGAGGGAGTGAAAGGATGCCAGGTCCGCAGGGAGGCGAATTTTCCTCCATTTCCAATCGGCTGCCCAGAGCCCTGTTCTGTGAGCTCGCAGTGAGTCGTCGAGCCACGGAGCAGGAGGGGAGGACCGAGCCGGCCTGGAGGATAGGGGACATAGAGAATCAAAGGATGCAGAAAAGGAGGAGAGGAGGGTTGAGGAGGCAGAATCAGGAGATAGGTTGGAAAAGGTTTGAGCAGAGGGAAGAGATGATAGGATGGAAGAGGAGAGAGTAGCGGGAGAGAGAGAGCGAAGGTTGGGACGGCGCAATACCATCCGAGTAGGGGCAGAGTGATAATTGCTGGATGAGAGCGAGAGGGAAAAGGATACAAGGTAGTGGTCGGAGACTTGGAGGGGAGTTGCAATGAGATTAGTGGAAGAACAGCATCTAGTAAAGATGAGGTCAAGCGTATTGCCTGCCTTGTGAGTAGGGAGGGAAGGTAAGAGGGTGAGGTCAAAAGAGGAGAGGAGTGGAAAGAAGGAGGCAGAGAGGAATGAGTCAAAGGTAGACATGGGGAGGTTAACCTCTCTAGGGTAGAAATCGTCCCACCTACGTAACAGCCAGTGGAATCCTGTGGCGCGTTATTCAAATACCTTAGAAATGCTATTACTTCAATTTCTCAAACATATGACTATTTTACACCATTTTAAAGACAAGACTCTCGTTAATCTAACCACACTGTGCGATTTCAAAAAGGCTTTACAACGAAAGCAAAACATTAGATTATGTCAGCAGAGTACCCAGACAGAAATAATCAGAAACCCATTTTTCAAGCTAGCATATAATGTCACATCAACCCAAACCACAGCTAAATGCAGCACTAACCTTTGAAGATCTTCATCAGATGACACACCTAGGACATTATGTTATACAATACAATACAACTTGTTCAATGAAGTTCATATTTATATCAAAAACCAGCTTTTTACATTAGCATGTGACATTTCAGAACTAGCATACCCCCCGCAAACTTCCGGGGAATTTACTAACAATTTACTAAATTACTCACGATAAACGTTCACAAAAAGCATAACAATTATTTTAAGAATTATAGATACAGAACTTCTCTATGCACTCGATATGTCCGATTTTAACCTGTTAGGGCTAGGGGGCAGTATTGACACGGCTGGATAAAAAACATACCCGATTTAACCTGTTAGGGCTAGGGGGCAGCATTTGCACGTCTGGATAAAAAAATGTACCCGATTTAATCTGGTTACTAATCCTACCCAGTAACTAGAATATGCATATACTTATTATATATGGATAGAAAACACTCTAAAGTTTCTAAAACTGTTTGAATGGTGTCTGTGAGTATAACAGAACTCATTTGGCAGGCAAAACCCTGAGACATTTTCTGACAGGAAGTGGATACCTGATGTGTTGTATTACCTTTAAACCTATCCCATTGAAAAACACAGGGGCTGAGGAATATTTTGGCACTTCCTATTGCTTCCACTAGATGTCACCAGCCTTTACAAAGTGTTTTGAGTCTTCTGGAGGGAGATCTGACCGAACAAGAGCCATGGAACGATGATGTCCCATTAGACACCTGGCGCGCGAGTTCATGTTGGGTACCCTCGTTCCAATACGTTATAAAAGAGTATGCATTCGTCCACCTTGAATATTATTCATGTTCTGGTTAAAAAAGGCCCTAATGATTTATGCTATACAACGTTTGACATGTTTGAACGAACGGAAATATATTTTTTCCCCTCGTTCATGACGAGAAGTCCGGCTGGCTTAGATCATGTGCTAACAAGACGGAGATTTTTGGACATAAATGATGAGCTTTTTTGAACAAAACTACATTCGTTATGGACCTGTGATACCTGGAAGTGACATCTGATGAAGAGAATCAAAGGTAATGGATTATTTACATAGTATTTTCGATTTTAGATCTCCCCAACATGACGTCTAGTCTGTATCGCAACGCGTATTTTTCTGGGCGCAGTGCTCAGATTATTGCAAAGTGTGATTTCCCAGTAAGGTTATTTTTAAATCTGGCAAGTTGATTGCGTTCAAGAGATGTAAATCTATAATTCTTTAAATGACAATATAATATTTTACCAATGTTTTCTAATTTTAATTATTTAATTTGTGACGCTGACTTGACTGCCGGTTATTGGAGGGAAACGATTTCCTCAACATCAATGCCATAGTAAAACGCTGTTTTTGGATATAAATATGAACTTGATAGAACTAAAAATGCATGCATTGTCTAACATAATGTCCTAGGAGTGTCATCTGATGGAGATTGTAAAAGGTTAGTGCATCATTTTAGCTGGTTTTATGGTTTTGGTGACCCTGTCTTTGAATTGACAAAACATTACACACAACTCTTGTAAATGTACTGTCCTAACTTACTCTAAATTTATGCTTTCGCCGTAAAACCTTTTTGAAATCGTAAAACGTGGTTAGATTAAGGAGATGTTTATCTTTCAAAGGGTGTAAAATAGTTGTATGTTTGAAAAATTTGAATTTTGACATTTATTTGGATTCAAATTTGCCGCTCTTGAAATGCACCTGCTGTTGATGGAGTGCACCACGGGTGGCACGCTAGCGTCCCACCTAGCCCATAGAGGTTAATCTGGTTACCACTCCTACCCAGTAACTAGAATATGGATATACTTATTACATATGGATAGAAAACACCCTAAATTTTCTAAAACTGTTTGAATGGTGTCTGTGAGTATAACAGAACTCAAATGGCAGGTCAAAACCTGAGAGATTCCTTTACAGGAAGTGGCCTGTCTGACCATTTCTTGAACTTCTTTTCCATCTCTATCATTTACTAAGGATCTCTGCTCTAACGTGACACTTCCCACGTCGTCCATAGGCGCTCAGAGCCCGGGAAAAAACAGAATGTCGTCATTCCAGCCCCAGGCTGAAACACATTATCGCCTTTCTCAAGTGGCCGATCAAGGGACACTGGCTTATGCGCGTGACCCCGACCGCCCCCGCCTTTGGGATTTTTTCCTCTGTTTGCCGAAAAGGAGATTCCCTGTCGGAATATTATCGCTTTTCTACGAGAAAAATGTCGTAAAAATTGATTTTAAACAGCGGTTGACATGCTTCGAAGTATGGTAATGGAATACTTAGAATTTTATTGTCACGAATTGCGCCATGCACGTGACACTTCTTTACTATTTCGGATAGTGTCTGGAACGCACGAACAAAACGCCGCTATTCGGATATAACGATGGATTATTTTGGACCAAACCAACATTTGTTATTGAAGTAGCAGTCCTGGGTGTGTATTCTGACGAAGACAACAAAAGGTAATGAAACTTTTATAATAGTAAATATGATTATGGTGAGTGCTAAACTTGCCGGGTGTCTAAATAGCGAGCCCGTGATGCCTGGGCTATGTACTTAGAATATTGCAAAATGTGCTTTCACCAAAAAGCTATTTTAAAATCGGACATATCGAGTGCATAGAGGAGGTCTGTATCTATAAGTCTTAAAATAATTGTTATGCTTTTTGTGAACGTTTATCGTGAGTAATTTAGTAAAATGTTAGCGAATTCCCCGGAAGT
Organism: Salmo salar; assembly: GCF_965601325.2. Taxonomy (NCBI): domain Eukaryota; kingdom Metazoa; phylum Chordata; class Actinopteri; order Salmoniformes; family Salmonidae; genus Salmo; species Salmo salar. The sequence continues at coordinate 289,417 of NW_027675480.1, forward strand.
TTGTGGGGGGTATGCTAGTTCTGAACGTCACATGCTAATGTAAAAAGCTGGTTTTTGATATAAATATGAACTTGATTGAACAAAACATGCATGTATTGTATAACATAATGTCCTAGGGTTGTCATCTGATGAAGATCATCAAAGGTGAGTGCTGCATTTAGCTGTCTTCTGGGTTTTGGTGACATTATATGCTGGCTTGAAAAATGGGTGTCTGATTATTTCTGGCTTGGTACTCTGCTGACATAATCTAATGTTTTGCTTTCGTTGTAAAGCCTTTTTGAAATCGGACAGTGTGGTTAGATTAACGAGAGTCTTGTCTTTAAATGGCTGTAAAATAGTCATATGTTTGAGAAATTGAAGTAATAGGATTTTTAAGGTTTTGAAAATCGCGCCACAGGATAGCAGTGGCTGTTACGTAGGTGGGACGAATTCGTCCCGCCTAGCCTAGAGAGGTTAATCTAACCACATTGTCCAACACCCAAATGGATACTGTCATTAACGCGGTTCTTCAATAATTACACATAATTATTAATGCTTTAGCAAACATTTTATTAAACAGGACATTCAAATGAGCCTTACAATTATAATCCAAAGTAGTGTGAAATGAACTCATAAGCAACCTGGGAATGGATGTTACTCCCCTGAATTTCCCCCATTCACATTCAGAATACATTGTGAAAAACTAAAATCTTTGCTCACCATTTTTGCTCCAGGCAGATATAGTACATCCGTAACTATCGGTTTCCTCATTAGCAGGGAGGAGTTTCTGCAATCAAATTGCCCTCGTGCCGCAATTTTAGCAAACACAGAAAGGGGCCTATATTGGAGACCAAAACTAGTCTGGCACACTGCTTAGAGGTTCAACAACATGAATATCTTATTTCTAGCCTACAATCATCAATGTCACTACGAATGTGAAAACAAGACAAAATATGACTATTCTTGCTCATTTTAAGGCAAATATCAAATAATTTTAACATTCATTACAGACGTCAATTGTAGTCCAACATCATGGCTCCGCTGTTGGCATCACCTTTTACAGTGGATTACCACTGTTGTGGGCCTTTAATCATCTGTCTGACTTTGTTGTTCACACAGGAGAGATACGGGACTATCGTGGATCCTCTGGGGAGCCTCAACAACCTCTTGATGCTGAAGAGGCAGAGAAGAGTCTCTCCACATTAGAACACCTCAAGAAACACCTGCAGACATCCACAGGGAAGAGAACTCACTGCTGCTCTGACTGTGGGAAGAGATTCACCTCCCCATCAGGCATTAAATTTCATCAGAGAATCCACACAGGAGAGAAACCTTATAGCTGTACTCAATGTGGGAAGAGTTTTGGTTTATCTGGAAGTCTGACTGCACACCAGAGAACACACACAGGAGAGAAATCTTATAGCTGTGATCAATGTGGGAAGTGTTTTGGTCAATCTGGAGGGCTGACAGTGCACCAGAGAACACACACAGGAGAGAAACGTTATATCTGTGGTCAATGTGGGAAGAGGTTTGCGGCATCTTTCACTCTGACTCTACACCAGAGAACACACACAGGAGATTAATCTTATAGCTGTGATCAATGTGGGAAGAGTTTTACTATATCTAGCACTCTGACTCAACACCAGAGAACACACACAGGAGAGAAACCGTATGCTGTGGTCAATGTGGGAAGAGTTTTACTACATCTAGATATCTGACTCAACACCAGAGAACACACACAGGAGAGAAACTTTATAGCTGTGGTCAATGTGGGAAGAGTTTTACTACATCGAGATATCTGACTTTACACCAGAGAACACACACAGGAGAGAAACCTTATAGCTGTGGTCAATGTGGGAAGAGTTTTACTACATCTAGCACTCTGACTCAACACCAGAGAACACACACAGGAGAGAAACCTTATAGCTGGGATCAGTGTGACAAGAGATTCACAGATAAAAGACCTCTGATCAAACATCAGAAAATACATACATGAAGGAGATGTTTTATGATATCAATGAATTAATGTCACAATGTAGAATGTTTTAACATTGTAGAAGGAGTATTTTAATAGTGTCACAATGTAGAACCCTAAACGTTTGTCCCCTGTTCTATTGATTTCAACATGATATGGATATTAGCCTCGGGGAAAATCCAGGCTCTGAAATGGAAGAGTTACTATTTATGTGATTTAACAAAAAGTGACTAACACAAAAAGAGTTGTGTTACACTTACCATGTTGGTGACCCACTTGAATCAAAATGCAACACTTCAAAATGTAGCTTGCTGTTTTCTACAAATTGTCCTCTAACCAGGGATGTACACATTATTCCCAGATTCCGTGTGGTTTTTGAGCTGTTTGTTTTAACAGGACGTGTAAACTCATCTTCCTCCTTTCGCACAATTGATGCCAGCAGCATACCACCCTGCATCCCACTGCTTGCTTGCTTCTGAAGCTAAGCAGGGTTTGTCCTGGTCAGTCCCTGGATGGGAGACCATATGCTGCTGGAAGTGGTGTTGGAGGGCCAATCGGAGGCACTCTTTCCTCTGGTCTAAACAATATCCCAATATCCCAATGTCCCAGGGCAGTGACTGCCCAGTGTAGGGTGCAGTCTTTCGGATGGGACGTTAAACGGGTGTCCTGACTCTCTGAGGTCATTAAAGATCCCATTGCACTTATCGTAAGAGTAGGGGTGTTAACCCCGGTGTCCTGGCTAAATTCCCAATCTGGCCCTCATACCATCACGGCCACCTAATCATCCCCAGCTTACAATTGGCTCATTCATCCCCCTCCTCTCCCCTGTAACTATTCCCCAGGTTGTTGCTGTAAATGAGAATGTGTTCTCAGTCAACTTAACTGGTAAAACAACGGTAGAAAAATAATCCACATGATATCGATGAGTTATGACAAATAAGTGTTGTGTTCCTTTGTTTAGCGACCCCTACATTTAAATGCATCACTCCAAAATGTAGCTGACTGTCTTCTGCAGGTTGTCCTCTAACCAGTGAGGTAAAATATATCTCCCATTTCCATGTGTTTTTTTAGTTGTGTTAGTTTCAACAGCATGTACAACCTGATTTCCCCCCTAATGGATATCAGTGATTTATTGCTACTTGTCAAAACAACAGTGTTTTTGGTGCTTGTGCAGTTTATAAGGTGCTTGTTTAAGTAATATGATTATTGTGGCAGATGTTTGTGTATATAGCACATGTTATGTTTAGGTTTTCAATATATCCCAACTGTTTCTGCTTATTGGTTATTGATTAGGACACGTTAAAACTGTGTTTTGACATTGGGGATATCCCACCTAGCAACATGTCATTGATAAGACGTTGAAAATATGACTATGCAAACAAATATTTCATATTTACATTTCATGATCAGATTTAGTAATCGATTTATTGATGATATTTATTCATGCAACCAACTGACAATTTTTGGTACAATTATATTGACATTGTTGCCCTGCTTTTAAAATATCAGGGTTCATTCTCAGATGTGCCAACCCAAATGTACTAGAGCATGACATTGGGGACTGGGCCCCGATCCAACAACATGCCTATCTAGTGAACCCTGAAAAGGGAGAGAAGCTCTGCAGTGAGGTGGAAAGTTACTATGGATATTGCAGGAGTTTCCTCTTGAAATCAGACATGTCTGTGGTGAGGACAACTTGGTTGCTGATTGTCTCAAGGGTGGGCAGTTAAAAAGTTTTGTGTTTTGTGTTTAGCCAGTGCGTTGCCATGGATCACAATTTATTATGACTGCATGTTTTTCCGTATTGGAGATGAGTTTTGTTTGGGCTCGTTCCAAGGGGACGAGAGTTCTAGAAGCTAGTTAGTTTTAGGAAGACGAGAGTTCTAGAATCTAGTGAGTTTTAGGAAGACGAGAGTTCTAGAAGCTAGTGGGATTTAGGATTCTATAGAAAGAAAAAGGAGAAACAAATAATCCTATTGTATATTATTATTTAGAAATACGTGTTTTTTTCTTGTTTTTAATTGTTGACATCCAGTAGACACCATGTTTATATTGGTGAAGGTGAAGCATTGTAGTTGATTATCATGTGAAATGGAAGTTGTTTTCTGTTGGTGGTGAGCAAACTATAGTATATATTTGTTGTCTTAAGGTGTTACAGGCTTTGGTTTTTCCATTTATGTTTTGAGGTTGGACGTTAGCACGTCTAGCTCGTTAGCACGTCTAGCTCGTTAGCACGTCTAGCTCGTTAGCCCGTTAGCACGTCTAGCACGTCTAGGCCGTTAGCACGTCTAGCCCGTTAGCTCGTTAGCACGTAGGACGCACTGATTGGTGTCACCTCGTTAGTCAGTATGTGTTACACCTGTGCTGGCTTGTCCATCTCGTTAGTGGGAAGGTGTTTCACCTGAGCTGGTCCAGGTTCTATTTAAGAGTGTCTGGCCCACTGCTCCAGTTGTCTTGATACATGTGGAGAGTCAACACCTTTAGTTGCTCCACCTTTTTGGTTTGCTTCCTGTCTTTAAGTTTGGTGTGGGTTTTTCTTTTGTTTTCCTCTTCTTGGGCAGATTTAGTGGGTCTCATGGTGGGTGTCTTTTAGGTCCCAGTTGTTGTTACTAGTCAACTTCCAGTGGACACCCCCATAGTGTCTTTCAGAGCCCCTCCTAAAAAACAAGTTATATTTTGGGTTGGATATTGCATCATATTGTTGATATTTTAATCAATGGCATTTCCTTACAATGCTCATTAGTCTTTCAGTTGTTATTATTGTTTTTTATCCTCATATTTGTGTACTAAATATTTCTGATTATTTTCATAGTTTTTTCCTGTGAAGCCATTGTGTTGCATCCATGTCTGACATGTGCTGTATAAATAAAGCTTGATTTGATTTGAACATATTGTAAAACAAATTAACCCAATGACTGACCAATCAACAGACTCTTGGTCCACCTTAGTATCCCCCTTGTCCCTTTTCCAATGTCATGAACTAGACCAGGTACTGTTACAGCTGCTCTCTCCTCCTCAATGTCATGACCTAGACCAGGTACTGTGTTACAGCTGCTCTCTCCTCCTCAATGTCATGAACTAGACCAGGTACTGTGTTACAGCTGCTCTCTCCTCCTCAATGCCATGAACTAGACCAGGTACTGTGTTACAGCTGCTCTCTCCTCCTCAATGTCATGAACTAGACCAGGTACTGTTACAGCTGCTCTCTCCTCCTCAATGTCATGAACTAGACCAGGTACTGTGTTACAGCTGCTCTCTCTCCTCAATGTCATGAACTAGACCAGGTACTGTGTTACAGCTGCTCTCTCCTCCTCAATGTCATGAACTAGACCAGGTACTGTGTTACAGCTGCTCTCTCCTCAATGCCATGAACTAGACCAGGTACTGTGTTACAGCTGCTCTCTCCTCCTCAATGTCATGAACTAGACCAGGTACTGTGTTACAGCTGCTCTCTACTCCTCAATGTCATGAACTAGACCAGGTACTGTGTTACAGCTGCTCTCTCCTCCTCAATGTCATGAACTAGACCAGGTACTGTGTTACAGCTGCTCTCTCCTCAATGCCATGAACTAGACCAGGTACTGTGTTACAGCTGCTCTCTCCTCCTCAATGCCATGAACTAGACCAGGTACTGTGTTACAGCTGCTCTCTCCTCCTCAATGCCATGAACTAGACCAGGTACTGTGTTACAGCTGCTCTCTCCTCCTCAATGTCATGAACTAGACCAGGTACTGTTACAGCTGCTCTCTCCTCCTCAATGTCATGAACTAGACCAGGTACTGTGTTACAGCTGCTCTCTCCTCCTCAATGCCATGAACTAGACCAGGTACTGTTACAGCTGCTCTCTCTCCTCAATGTCATGAACTAGACCAGGTACTGTGTTACAGCTGCTCTCTCCTCCTCATTGTCATGAACTAGACCAGGTACTGTGTTACAGCTGCTCTCTCCTCCTCAATGTCATGAACTAGACCAGGTACTGTGTTACAGCTGCTCTCTCTCCTCAATGCCATGAACTAGACCAGGTACTGTTACAGCTGGTCTCTCCTCCTCAATGCCATGAACTAGACCAGGTACTGTGTTACAGCTGCTCTCTCCTCCTCAATGTCATGAACTAGACCAGGTACTGTGTTACAGCTGCTCTCTCCTCCTCAATGCCATGAACTAGACCAGGTACTGTGTTACAGCTGCTCTCTCTCCTCAATGTCATGAACTAGACCAGGTACTGTTACAGCTGCTCTCTCCTCCTCAATGTCATGAACTAGACCAGGTACTGTGTTACAGCTGCTCTCTCCTCCTCAATGTCATGAACTAGACCAGGTACTGTGTTACAGCTGCTCTCTCTCCTCAATGTCATGAACTAGACCAGGTACTGTGTTACAGCTGCTCTCTCCTCCTCAATGTCATGAACTAGACCAGGTACTGTGTTACAGCTGCTCTCTCCTCCTCAATGCCATGAACTAGACCAGGTACTGTGTTACAGCTGCTCTCTCCTCAATGCCATGAACTAGACCAGGTACTGTGTTACAGCTGCTCTCTCCTCCTCAATGCCATGAACTAGACCAGGTACTGTGTTACAGCTGCTCTCTCCTCCTCAATGTCATGAACTAGACCAGGTACTGTGTTACAGCTGCTCTCTACTCCTCAATGTCATGAACTAGACCAGGTACTGTGTTACAGCTGCTCTCTCCTCCTCAATGTCATGAACTAGACCAGGTACTGTGTTACAGCTGCTCTCTCCTCAATGCCATGAACTAGACCAGGTACTGTGTTACAGCTGCTCTCTCCTCCTCAATGCCATGAACTAGACCAGGTACTGTGTTACAGCTGCTCTCTCCTCCTCAATGCCATGAACTAGACCAGGTACTGTTACAGCTGCTCTCCTCCTCAATGTCATGAACTAGACCAGGTACTGTGTTACAGCTGCTCTCTCCTCAATGTCATGAACTAGACCAGGTACTGTTACAGCTGCTCTCTCCTCCTCAATGCCATGAACTAGACCAGGTACTGTTACAGCTGCTCTCTCCTCCTCAATGTCATGAACTAGACCAGGTACTGTGTTACAGCTGCTCTCTCCTCCTCAATGCCATGAACTAGACCAGGTACTGTTACAGCTGCTCTCTCCTCAATGCCATGAACTATACCAGGTACTGTGTTACAGCTGCTCTCTCCTCCTCAATGCCATGAACTAGACCAGGTACTGTGTTACAGCTGCTCTCTCCTCCTCAATGTCATGAACTAGACCAGGTACTGTGTTACAGCTGCTCTCTCCTCCTCAATGCCATGAACTAGACCAGGTACTGTGTTACAGCTGCTCTCTCCTCCTCAATGTCATGAACTAGACCAGGTACTGTGTTACAGCTGCTCTCTCCTCCTCAATGCCATGAACTAGACCAGGTACTGTTACAGCTGCTCTCTACTCCTCAATGCCATGAACTAGACCTGGTACTGTGTTACAGCTGCTCTCTCCTCCAAAGTGAAGGGGTCTGAATACTTCACGAATGCATTGTAAACCGCTGGCAGAGTTTTCTACCATTGGCAGTTTTGTACACAGTCATGTGATACGTGGTATAGAAAGGTCCAATCTTAGGAGAGTACATGGGAGGCACTATACTGTGTGTCTGCAGGTGTCTATCTGGTCAAAACCACTGATACAGGTGCCCCTCCACCATCTGGTGGGATGGATCATGTCTATAGAGAAACTTAGATTCAAATACTTAGATATGTGTGTATTGGGTATATGTTGTGAAATTGTTAGATATTACTTGTTAAATATTACTGCACTGTCGGAGCTACAAACACAAGCATTTCGCTACACCCGCAATAATATCTGCTAAACACGTGTATGTGACCAATAAAATGTGATTTTGATTTGAAATAAACGTCCTATTTATCAAAGGTGCTTTTGTCTGGGGTCAAAATGACTCCAAAGGATTTGAATTTGTTAAAAGTCCATATTGATACAGAAACACTAAAGCATGATTTAGATGTATTAACAACCAGTTGATTGACAAAGTCATGAAAAATTGGAACAATTGAATAAACCACATTTTGTCTATGATAAAAGATATGCCTCTGGGGTGAAAATGATCCATGTCAGAAGTATGGTTCAATGCAAATATGTAGTGGGTGTAAAGTTGGCTTTAAATTCTCACTCATTAAAAACGAATCAATCAACACATGCTTCTCTTTGAACGACTTAATATAATATTAAACTTTTATGAAATAAATGAAAAATAAACGTTTGGTTCCTCAACTGCGTTGCCCAGTCCAGTCAGCAGATGGCGATGTGCGTCTTTTAGGTTCAGGCGATGCTGCCAGTGTGACGTATAATCTAGTGGACGGGACGCTCCTTCAACAACAACAGCTAGTCAGACACCTCGGTAGCTTTCTAGCAAACATAGCTACAACATTCACGCTCTTTACACTGTTTTGGTGTATATTAGTCGATGTGTTTTAAACACACTTCTGTCGTATGTACTTGTTGACCCATTTAATTATATATTTACGTTGTTTGTAAGCTAGCTGGTTTGCTAAGTTAGCTTAGAACTAGGCTAGTCGCTAATGCCAGCTAGCTAACATACTGACCATGAGTTCACTAAGCTACTCTCCTGTTAAAGAAGAGGTCTGCTGGACGGAGAAAGAAGCTCTAGTGAAAGAGGAGGAGGAAGAGAAAGATGTTACAATACAAAAACAAGTAGAGGGTGAGGCTGTTACCGTGAAAGAAGAAGAGAAAGACGTTACAGTGAAAGAAGAGGAAGACGCATTCAGAGTGAAAGAGGAGAAGGATGTTACAGTAAAAGAAGAGGAGGAAGAGAAAGAGGAGGCAGTTTTTGGAGTGAAAGAGGAGGAGGGGGAGATGACTGTTACATTGAAGGAAGAAGAGGAGGTTGGAGATCTGTTTAACACCAGTAAGTACCGTCTCTGCAGTCGTTGAACCAATATGCAGTAAAGGGGTTCTACACTTTAATGTTGTTCTGTAGGAATGGCTGAAGCTTCACTGTAACGTGTAGAACATCAAGAGTGGACCATCAACAAAACGTTAACAATTGATCAAATGCATCCAATGACAATGCCTGAAATACTGTAGTCCTCAATATCTCCTATTAGATTAGCCCAATATGTTCTCTTAAAGGGGCAATCAGCAGTTGTTACATCCATTTTGGGACTTATACATTAATGATATGTACCCATTGTTTCTTGAAGAAATCACTTATAAATGCCTCATGAGCTTAGTTCAACTGTCGAACCCCCATCAGAACCCAAAATATAAGCATTTTATTTACTCCAATGTTTGTCAGTAAATATAAACAAACACTCTATATCCTCAAAACATGGTTAAAACTAGAATGTTGATATCATGAATGGTTACATTTCTCCAGCCCCATCCCTCAGCTTTTTACCGAAACGGGCAGGGAGTACGCTTTGTTATTGTTTCTACTGCTGATTGCTGCCCCCGTTACTCCTCAAGGTCCAAGGACTGTATGTTATTTTCAGAGGTAGACTGGCTCTGGTAGCTAAAATAGTCAACTATTCCATCTAAATGTGAATCGATTCTCAATTAAGATACATTTCTAGAAGCATAAATTGATGTACTTTCATATCAATTCAGAATAATTTCACACAATATTTAAATATCACATCAAAATAATTTCACATAATACTTTCCGGACTAGTCTCCCAGTCCCTGCTGCTGAAAAACATCCCCACAGCATGATGCTGCCACCACCATGCTTCACCATAAGGATAGTGCCAGGTTTCCTCTAGACGTGACTCTTGGCAGTCAGGCCAATGAGTTCAATCTTGGTTTCATCAAGCCAGAGACTCTTGTTTCTCATGGTCTTAGAGTCTTAACCTCTCTAGTGTAGGGGGCAGTATTTGCACGGCCGGATAAAAAACGTACCTGATTTAATCTGGTTATTACTACTGCCCAGAAACTAGAATATGCATATAATTGTTTGATTTGGATAGAAAACACCCTAAAGTTTCTAAAACTGTTTGAATGGTGTCTGTGAGTATAACAGAACTCATATGGCAGGCAAAAACCTGAGAAGATTCCAAACAGGAAGTACCCTCTCTGACCATTCCTTGGACTTCTTGGCTCTGTTTATTGAACATTTAGGATCTTTGCTGTAACGTGACACTTCCTACGGCTCCCATAGGCTCTCGGAAGGTGGCAGAATATTGAATGATGACTTTGCAGGCCATGGCTGAAAAACACTAGCGCATTTGGATAGTGGTCGCTCTGAGAACAATGAGACTGGGGGCGCGTGCACGAGCCAACACCATGTTTTAATTTTTTCGTCTTTGAACGAAAACAGGGTTTCCCGGTCGGAATATTATCGCTTTTTTTACGAGAAAAATTGCATAAAAATTTATTTTAAACAGCGGTTGACATGCTTCGAAGTACGGTAATGGAATATTTAGAATTTTTTCACGAAACGCGTCGGGCGCGTCACCCTTCGGATAGTGTCTTGAACGCACGAACAAAACAGAGGATATTTGAACATAACTGAATGAATACTTAAGTAAATAAGGTCTTTTGGTTTTTTACCTGTTTTCACTTTGTCATTATGGGCTATTGATGACACCCCTCTGAAATAAGAGCCTAACCATCAGAAAAAAACCTCTTCCTTAGCCTACTCCTCCCGCTGCTGCTTGCCTTCGTAAATGTTGATGTTATGCTCCTAACGTTTCTGGTGATGGTGATGCGTTGTGCAGACCTCACTACCCTCTGGAGAGCCTTTCGGTTATGGGCGGAGCAGCTGCCATACCAGGCGGTGATACAGCCCGACAGGATGCTCTCGATTGTGCATCTGTAAAAGTTTGTGAGTGTTTTTGGTGACAAGCCGACCATTACACTGGATAATCGCAGCTAGCTAGCTGCTACCGAGTGGCCCAGCCTCGAAGCTAGCCTTGAGCCAGGCCCATCTCCCGGCCTGCTCAGTGGACCCTATGATCACTCGGCTACACAGCTGATTCCTCCCAGACTCTTCACTAAGACGACTAGAAGCCAATACATCACCGGATTCCTGCCGTAAGCTCTGGACCTTTGCACCAGATTGGCTATAGTGGCTAACGCCCTTGTCCCGAAGCTAGCACCAGTTAGCCTTGAGCCAGGTGCTTCTCCCGGCTAGCAAGCAAAATTACTCCAGCTACAATAGCTATTTTGCCACTTGGCCTGGACCCTTTGTCAACACGGAGCTCCACCGATCCATCACGACTGGTCTGCCGACGTAATTCCGTCCGATGTGCCCTCAACCGGCCTTTGCAGGACGTCGGTGACGCCCTTGTGCCGAAGTTAGCACCAGTTAGCCTCTAGCCAGGCGCATCTCCCGGCTAGCATAGTAACGACTACTTACCGGCTTCCCTGTTTCGTATATTCCCGTTCACTGGACCCTATGATCACTTGGCTACATAGCTGATGCCTGCTGGACTGTTCATTAATCACGGTACTCCATTTTGTTTGTTTTGTTTATCTGTCGGCCCCAGCCTCGAACTCAGGCCCTGTGTGTAGTTAATCGACCCTCTCTGCCCATTCATCACCATTTTACCTGTTGTTGTTGTCTTAGCTGATTAACTGTTGTCTTACCCGTTGTTGTCTTAGCTAGCTCTCCCAATCAACACTTGTGATTGCTTTTTGCCTCTCTTTATGTCTCTCTAATGTCAATATGCCTTGTATACTGTTGTTTAGGGTAGTTATCATTGTTTTATTTTACTGCGGAGCCCCTCGTCCCACTCAACATGCCTCAGAGAGCTCTTTTGTCCCACCTCCCACACATGCGGTGACCTCTGTGGTGGTTAATTTCTTTACTATCAAATGAGGAGAGACAAACTTCACACAAGTTAGAGTTATACTTAAACTAAATCTTTAATAATAAGATCTTTACAATAGCAATGACTTATCAACGATTCACCATTTTCTAATGATCCGTTGAGAGTGGCAAAACAAAAGTACAAATATCTTTTATAGCCAAGATACACCCCTTTCAACCTACATGACGAACAACCGATACATAGAATGGTCACAAGGTTAACATTTGTATGAAAGATATCTATAATACATAGCAGACAGCATCTGCTGTTTCAGCAGTTTTCATTGTAAAGACCAGTGTCTGGTCCTCCTACTCCAAACTGGAACCGTCTCTTCCTGGTACGGTATAGAATAGAACCATTAACTCATGTTCTCTGGAATGCTCTTTAGGTTTTATTACCCAAAGACATCGTAAATCTTCTGTCCGTGTTATCTCATAGAGGCCCATCCTCAGTAAAACACACACAATAGTTAACAAAATACTCTATTCTGTCAAATAAAACAACCATTATAATGCAATACAAGCATTATAACATAATCTTGCAATTTCCCTGACACCTCACCTAGCATAACTGGTGCCTCCAGAAATGCAACCTCTCTTATCGTCACTCAATGCCTAGGTTTACCTCCACTGTACTCGCACCCTACTATACCCGTCTGTACGTTATCCCTTGAATCTATCCTACCACGCCCAGAAATCTGCTCCTTTTATTCTCTGTTCAAAACGCACTAGATGACCAGTTCTGATAGCCTTTAACCATTTCCTCATCCTACTTCTCTGTTCCTCGGGTGATGTAGAGGTTAAGCCAGGCCCTGTGTGTCCCCAGGCGCTCTCATTTGTTGACTTCTGTAACCGTAAAAGCCTTGGTTTCATGCATGTTAACATCAGAAGCCTCCTCCCTAAGTTTGTTTTACTCACTGCTTTAGCACACTCCGCCAACCTTGATGTCCTTGCCGTGTCTGAATCCTGGCTTTGTAAGGCCACGAAAAATTCTGAAATTTCCATCCCCAACTACAACATTTTCCGTCAAGATAGAACTGCCAAAGGGGGAGGAGTTGCAATCTACTGCAGAGATGACCTGCAATGTTCTATCATACTTTCCAGGTCTAAGCCCAAACAGTTCGAGCTTTTAATTAAAAAAATGAATCTCTCCAGAAATAAGTCTCTCACTGTTGCCGCCTGTTACAGACCCCCCTCAGCTCCCAGCTGTGCCCTGGACACCATATGTGAATTGATTGGCCCCCATCTATCTTCAGAGTTCATTCTGTTAGGTGACCTAAACTGGGATACCTGGTTGTTCTTTAAAAGTAATTTCCTCACCACCTTAAATAAGCACGGCCCTTTCAAAAATTGTAAAACTAACAACAGATATAGCCCTTGGTTCACTCCAGACCTGACTGCCCTCGACCAGCACAAAAACATCCTGTTGCGTACTGCACTAGCATCGAATAGTCCCCGCGATATGCAACTTTTCAGAGAAGTCGGGAACCAATACACAGTCAGTTAGGAAAGCAAAAGCTAGCTTTTTCAAACAGAAATTTGCATCCTGTAGCTTTAACTCCAAAAATGTTGGGACACTGTAAAGTCCATGGAGAATAAGAGCACCTCATCCCAGCTGCCCACTGCACTGAGGCTAGGAAACACTGTCACCACCGATAAATCCACGATAATCGAGAATTTCAATAAGCATTTCTCTACGGCTGGCCATGCTTTCCTCCTGGCTACCCCAACCCCGGCCAACAGCTCCCCACCCCCCGAAGCTACTTCCCCAAGCCTCCCCAGCTTCTCCTTCACCCAAATCCAGATAGCAGATGTTCTGAAAGAGCTGCAATACCTGGTCCCGTAAAAATCAGCTGAGCTAGACAATCTGGACCCTCTCTTTCTAAAATGTTCCACTGCCATTGTGGCAACCCCATTACTAGTCTGTTCAACCTCTCTTTCGTATCGTCCGAGATTCCTAAAGATTGTAACGCTTCCACGGTCATCCCCCTCTTCAAAGGGGGTGACACTCTAGACCCAAACTGTTACAGACCTATATCCATCCTGCCCTGCCTTTCTAAAGTCTTCAACATCCAAGTTAACAAACAGATCACTGACCATTTTGAATCTCACCGTACCTTCTCCGCTGTGCAATCCGGTTTCCGAGCTGGACACGGGTGCACCTCAGCCACACTCAAGGTACTAAACGATATCATAACCGCCATCGATAAAAGACAGTACTGTACTGCCCTCTTCTCCGACCTGGCCAAGGCTTTCGACTCTGTCAATCACTGTATTCTTATCGGCAGACTCAACAGCCTTGGTTTCTCAAATGACTGACTCGCCTGGTTCACCAACTACTTCTTAGATAGAGTTCAGTGTGTCAAATCAGAGGGCCTGTTGTCCAGACCTCTGGCAGTTTCTGTGGGGGTACCACAGGGTTCAATTCTCACACCGACTCTTTTCTCTGTATATACCAACGATGTTGCTCTTGCTGCGGGTGATTCCTTGATCCACCTCTACTCAGACGACACCATTCTGTATACATCTGGCCCTTCTTTGGACACTGTGTTAACCTCTTACATCTAGACGTTCCGCTAGCGGAACACCTGCTCCAATATCCAATGATAGGCGTGGCGCGAAATACAAATTCCTCAAAAATACAAAAACTTCAATTTTTCAAACATATGACTATTTTACACCATTTTAAAGACAAGACTCTCCTTTATCTAACCACACTGTCCGATTTCAAAAAGGCTTTACAGCGAAAGCAAAACATTAGATTATGTCAGCAGAGTACCCAGCCAGAAATAATCAGACACCCATTTTTCAAGCTAGCATATAAGGTCACAAAAAATAAAACCACAGCTAAATGCAGCACTAACCTTTGAAGATCTTCATCAGATGACACTCCTAGGACATTATGTTAAACAATACATGCATGTTTTGTTCAATCAAGTTCATATTTATATCAAAAACCAGCTTTTTACATTAGCATGTGACGTTCAGAACTAGCATTCCCACCGAAAACTTCCAGTGAATTTACTAAATTACTCACGATAAACGTTCACAAAAAACATAACAATTATTTTAAGAATTATATATACAGAACTCCTCTATGAACTCGCTATGTCCGATTTTAAAATAGCTTTTCGGTGAAAGCACATTTTGCAATATTCTAAGTTGATAGCCCGGCATCACAGGGCTAGCTATTTAGACACCCACCAAGTTTAGCCCTCACCAAAGTCAGATTTACTATAAGAAAAATGTTATTACCTTTGCTGTTCTTCGTCAGAATGCACTCCCAGGACTTCTACTTCAATAACAAATGTTGGTTTGGTTCAAAATAATCCATAGTTATATCCAAATAGCAGCGTTTTGTTTGTGTGTTCAAGACACTATCCAAGGGTGACGAAGGGTTACGCGCCCGACGCGTTTCGTGACAAAAAAAAATTAATATTCCATTACCGTACTTCGAAGCATGTCAACCGCTGTTTAAAATCAATTTTTATGCCATTTTTCTCGTAAAAAAGCGATAATATTCTGACCGGGAGTGGTTGTTTTCGTTCAAAGAGAGAGAAAGTAAACATGGAGTCGACTCGTGCATGCGCCTCAGTCTCATAGTATTCTGACCGACCACTATCCAAACGCGCTAATGTTTTTCAGCCATGGCCTGCAAAGCCACCATTCAGCTTTTTGCCGCCTTCTGAGAGCCCATGGGAGCCGTAGGAAGTGTCACGTAACAGCAGAGATCCCCTGTTTTGGATAGAGATAATCAAGAAGGCCAAGAAATGGTCAGACAGGGCACTTCCTGCATGGAATCTTCTCAGGTTTTGGCCTGCCAAATGAGTTCTGTTATACTCACAGACACCATTCAAACAGTTTTAGAAACTTTGGAGTGTTTTCTATCCAAAGCTAATAATTATATGCATATTCTAGTTTCTATAAATAAATAAAATCTTAACTTTATTGACAACACCCAAATGGATACTGTCATTAACGCAGTTCTTCAATAATTACACATCATTCTTAATGCTTTAGCAAACATTATATTAAACAGGACATTCAAATATCCTTACAATTTTTTATTTTTTTATTTATTTTTATTTCACCTTTATTTAACCAGGTAGGCAAGTTGAGAACAAGTTCTCATTTACAATTGCGACCTGGCCAAGATAAAGCAAAGCAGTTCGACAACATACAAAAACACAGAGTTACACTAGGAGTAAAACAACATACAATCAATGATGCAGTAGAAAAAAATAAGACTATATACAATGTGAGCAAATTATGTGAGATAAGGGAGGTAAAGGCAAAAAAGGCCATGGTGGCAAAGTAAGTACAATATAGCAAGTAAAACACTGGAATGGTAGATTTGTTATTTGAAGAAAGTTCAAAGTTAAAATATAAATAATATGGTGCAAAGGAGCAAAATAAATAAATACAGTAGGGGAAGAGGTAGTAGTTTGGGCTAAATTATAGATGGGCTATGTACAGGTGCAGTGATCTGGGAGCTGCTCTGATAGCTTGTGCTTAAAGCTAGTGAGGGAGATAAGTGTTTCCAGTTTCAGAGATTTTTATAGTTCGTTCCAGTCATTGGCAGCAGAGAACTGGAAGGAGAGACGACCAAAGGAGGAGTTGGCTTTAGGGGTGACCAGAGAGATATACCTGCTTATAATCCAAGGTAGTGTGAAATGTACTCATAAGCAACCTGGAAATGGAGGTTACTCCCCTGAGTTTCCCCCATTCACATTCAGAATACATTGTGAAAAACTAAAATCTTTGCTCACCATTTTTGCTCCAGGCAGATATACTACATCCATAACTATCGGTTTCCTCATTAGCAGGGAGGAGTTTCTGCAATCAAATTACCCTCGTGCCACAATTTTAGCAAACACAGAAAGGGGCCTATATTGGAGACCAAAAGTCGTCTGGCACACTGCTTAGAGGTTCAACAACATGAATAACTTATTTCTAGCCTACAATCATCGATGTTACTACTAATGTGAAAACAAGACAAAATATGACTATTCTTGCTCAATTTAAGGCAAATATCAAATAATTTTAACATTCATTACAGACGTCAATTGTTGTCCAACATCATGGCTCCGCTGTTGGCATCACCTTTGACAGTGGATTACCGCTGTTGTGGGCCTTTATATCATCTGTCTGACTTTGTTGTTCACACAGGGGAGATATGGGACTATCGTGGATCCTCTGGGGAGCCTCAACAACCTCATGATGCTGAAGAGGCAGAGAAGAGTCTCTCCAGATTAGAACACCTCAATAAACACCTGCAGACATCCACAGGGAAGAGAACTCACTGCTGCTCTGACTGTGGGAAGAGATTCACCTCATCAGGCATTAAAATTCATCAGAGAACACACACAGGAGAGAAATCTTATTGCTGTGGTGAATGTGGGAAGAGTTTTACTACATCTGGCCATCTGACTTCACACCAGAGAATACACACAGGAGAGAAACCTTATAGCTGTGGTCAATGTGGGAAGAGGTTTGCTGCATCTAGCAGTCTGACTCTACACCAGAGAACACACACAGGAGAGAAACCTTATAGCTGTGGTCAATGTGGGAAGAGTTTTGGTCAATCTTGCCATCTGACTCAACACCAGAGAACACACACAGGAGAGAAACCTTATAGCTGTGATCAATGTGGGAAGAGTTTTGCTCGATCTGGAGAGCTGACAGCTCACCAGAGAATACACACAGGAGAGAAATCTTATAGCTGTGATCAATGTGGGAAGAGTTTTGCTCGATCTGGAGAGCTGACAGCTCACCAGAGAATACACACAGGAGATAAACCTTATAGCTGTGGTCAATGTGGGAAGAATTTTGCTGCATCTAGAACTTTGACACTACACCAGAGAACACACACAGGAGAGAAATCTTATAGCTGTGATCAATGTGGGAAGAGTTTTTGTCGATCTGGAGTGCTGACAGTGCACCAGAGAAGACACACAGGAGAGAAACCTTATAGCTGTGATCAATGTGGGAAGAGTTTTACTACATCTTTCTATCTGACTTTACACCAGAGAATACACACAGGAGAGAAACCTTATAGCTGTAATCAATGTGGGAAGACTTTTACTCAGTCAACCAACCTGGTATCACATCAGAGAACACACACAGGAGAGAAACCTTATAGCTGTGGTGAATGTGGGAAGAGTTTTACTCAGTCAAACAGCCTGGTATCACATCAGAGAACACACACAGGAGAGAAATCTCATAGCTGTAATCAATGTGGGAAGAGATACTCTGATAAAAGATCTCTGATTAAACATCAGAAAATTCATGAAGGAGTTGTTTCATGATATCAATGAATTAATGTCACAATGTAGAATGTTTAAACATTGTAGTAGGAGTATTTTAATGATGTCACAATGTAGAACCCTAAACGTTTGTCCCCTGTTCTATTGATTTCAACATGATATGGATATTAGCCTCAGGGGGAAAATCCAGGCTCTGAAATGGAAGAGTTACTATTTATGAGATTTAATAAAAAGTGACTAACAAAAGAAGAGTTGTGTTCCACTTACCACGTTGGTGACCCACTGGAATCAAAATGCAACACTTCAAAATGTAGCTAGCTGTTTTCTACAAATTGTCCTCTAACCAGGGATGTACACATTACTCCCAGATTCCATGTGGATTTTGAGCTGTTAGTTTAACAGGACGTGCATCCTCATCTCCCTCCTCTCACACAATTGATTTCAACATGATATCGATGAGTGATGACATGTTGTGTTCCTTTGTTTAGCGACCCCCTACATTTAAATGCATCAGTCCAAAATGTAGCTGACTGTCTTCTGCAGGTTGTCCTCTAACCAGTGAGGTAAAATATATCTCCCATTTCAATGTGTTTTTTTAGTTGTGTTAGTTTCAACATCACGTACAACCTGATTTCCCCCCTAATCGATATCAGTGATTTATTGCTACTTGTGCAGTTTAAGGAGCTTGTTTAAAAAATTACAAGTAATATGATTATTGTGGGAGATGTTTGTGTATATTGTGTATATAGGGAAGGAATATATGGGAAGGTGTTTCACCTGAGCTGGTCCAGGTTCTATTTAAGAGTGTCTGGCCCAGTGCTCCAGTTGTCTTGATACATGTGGAGAGTCAACACCTTTAGTTGCTCCACCTTTTTGGTTTACTTCCTGTCTTTAAGTTTGGTGTGGGTTTTTCTTTTGTTTTCCTCTTCTTGGGCAGATTTAGTGGGTCTCATGGTGGGTATCTTTTAGGTCCCAGTTGTTGTTACTAGTCAACTTCCAGTGGACACCCCCATAGTGTCTTTCAGAGCCCCTCCTAAAAACAAGCTTATATTTTGGGTTGGATGTTGCATCCAATTAATATTTTAATCAATGGATTTTCCTTAGAATGCTAATTCGTCTTTCAGTTGTTAATCTTATGTTTGTTGTGGTAAATATTTCTGTTTATTTTCATTGTTTTATTATTTTTTCCTGTGAAGCATCCATGTCTGAAATGTGCTGTATAAATAAAGCTTGATTTGAACATATTGCAAAAGAAATTAACCCAATGACTGACAATCAACAGACTCTTGCAAAACCAATATGTATCTTGGTCCATCTTATTATGAAAAACAGTATATATCATACAGCCAAAAGGGGTGAGAAATTACACCAATATCAGTGAACAATTTGCACTAATGTAAATAAACATAGATGATGGAACATATTCTCTTTTGCTGACGTGATGAACCGCTAAGGGGACATAAATATTTACCATCTAAACCATGTGTGACCTCTCACCTCTCTGGCTGTAGAAGTGTTCTTCCTAACCAGTCCCTCAACAGCTCTCTGACTGAGCTCCACCCTCACTGGGTCTTCAGAGGAGAGGAAGGCTGAGGAGGGATGGAAGGATGAATGGATCAGTCAGTCAATAAAGTGTAGAGCTGCTGTCTATGCTGTCTGACAAAATCACTATTTTAGTAGTTCGTTAAAGTAAATAAGGCTTTATGACTGCTGAATACCAACTATGAATCACTTAGATCATGTATTTTCAGGTAGAGATACATCCTTGGGACGTCCATAGCCCGTTGAAGTTGACATTTAAAATGGTTAAGGTAGGGGTTAAGGTTAGGGTTTAGGGTAGGGATGTCCCAAGGATCCCAGATAGCATTGACCATTGTGCATTCTTCTGTCTCTTTTACATAGCAGGTGATGGGTTCTGACTTCTGAACTTGAAAATATTAAATATCCTTATTATGTGAAATTGAATGAAACAATAATGTATGTTGATGCTAATATGATGTACAATATTCCATCATGTTTCTATATGATAACAATAGAGTAATATATTTAATATGATGTACAATATTCCATGATGTTTCTATATGATAACAATAGAGTAATATATTTAATATGATGTACAATATTCCATGATGTTTCTATATGATAACAATAGAGTAATATATTTAATATGATGTACAATATTCCATGATGTTTCTATATGATAACAATACAGTAATATATTTAATATGACAAATACTATTTTTTAACCGTTTCACAAATTCATTTTAATTAACTTAATCATTATGATTCAACATCAGTTCACCGTCTCACCTCATACTGTATTGGAGCAGCAGCAGCTGACTGCCCAGTTCAACATCAGTTCACCGTCTCACCTCATACTGTATTGGAGCAGCAGCAGCTGACTGCCCAGTTCAACATCAGTTCACCGTCTCACCTCATACTGTATTGGAGCAGCAGCAGCTGACTGCCCGGTTCAACATCAGTTCACCGTCTCACCTCATACTGTATTGGAGCAGCAGCAGCTGACTGCCCGGTTCAACATCAGTTCACCGTCTCACCTCATACTGTATTGGAGCAGCAGCAGCTGACTGCCCAGTTCAACATCAGTTCACCGTCTCACCTCATACTGTATTGGAGCAGCAGCAGCTGACTGCCCAGTTCAACATCAGTTCACCATCTAGGTTTGGATTACTTCCTCAACTATATTCTTTCCCATATATTGTATATCGTTTCCATAAAGCCAACATGGCTTTACACTCATTAACCTAAGTTTCCAATCTACATGTACAACTAGCTAACGCAGCTTCTACTAACGTTAGCTTCGTTAACTAACTAACTAACTAAGGACGGTGACCTGTCCAGACCAGATGTTACAACGAACTGAATCGTCAATGGAGGTCTTCCTCTTTATATAGCCTGCTACAGCATGCAATACTATTAACTCACAAGGGGGCATAACGTTACATGTACAATACTATCCCATTTTGGAAACGTTACATGGACAATACAATCCCATTTTGGAACCGTTACATGTACAATACTATCCCATTTTGGAAACGTTACATGTACAATACTATCCCATTTTGGAAACGTTACATGGACAATACTATCCCATTTTGGAAAAGTTACATGTATAATACTATCCCATTTTGGAAACGTTACATGTACAATACTATCCCATCTTGGAAACGTTACATGTACAATACTATCCCATTTTGGAAATGTTACATGTCCGCCCCCTTGTGGAGGGAAATTAATATCTTAGATGGTAGCTGTAGATGGGATTCAAATGCATAATGGTATTAATACAGTGTCTAGACTACCTCTTTTGTATAAATGCTCTTCAGAATCCAAACACAGTATTGCCACGCAGCAAAATGTTGTGTATAATCTTTCAAGTCAGCCTGATAAAATATTGAACAATTTGTGTACAAAGATATCTTGAAATGTGATATTATGCCTGTATGGCAGTACTGTTACTGTATGGCAGTACTGTATTGGCTAGTGCTTTCTCCAATATGTTATTCTATTTTACATGCAATTGTATGTTGATGCCATATATCTTTAAATATTGATGTAGTACATTTACAATTACGTAATTTAGCAGACGATCTTATCCAGAGCGACTTACAAATTACAAAGTATATATAGATATATATATATACATTAATGCTTGTAAGACTATTCTTTGACACATTTTCTCTTCCTTTGAAATTCTTATAGGACAGAACATGGACACAATGCAATTGGGATCAAGAAGAAGGTATTGGGAGGCGTAAACAGGGCGGATTCCGGATGTTTTAACATTAAAATTGTCATCTAGTTCCCAAAGATTCTAGATATTTAAACCCAGGGCATACCTGGCAGCACATTTAAAATCATTGGAATTCACCACTTCTGAGAGTCACACAGACACTTTTCAGAATGAGGTCCTTCTTCCAATAGAGTTTAACCAGGTACCGTGTTTCACACAGAACCCACAGTCACCCTGGCCCCTCACCCCTACAGACCAATCCCCACTGTGATCAATTCAGTGTCAGGATGGCTCTAGGTCGCCCGCAACCGACCAATGATAGGTGTCTGAGTCGACTGACTCTCAGATCATCCTCCACTGACTCGGCCCTGTTTACACCTCCACACAGGAATACACACTCAGAGCCTCCTGACTGGGCCCTGTTTACACCTCCACACAGGAATACACACTCAGAGCCTCCTGACTGGGCCCTGTTTACACCTCCACACAGGAATACACACTCAGAGCCTCCTGACTGGGCCCTGTTTACACCTCCACACAGGAATACACACTCAGAGCCTCCTGACTGGGCCCTGTTTACACCTCCACACAGGAATACACACTCAGAGCCTCCTGACTGGGCCCTGTTTACACCTCCACACAGCAATACACACTCAGAGCCTCCTGACTGGGCCCTGTTTACACCTCCACACAGGAATACACACTCAGAGCCTCCTGACTGGGCCCTGTTTACACCTCCACACAGGAATACACACTCAGAGCCTCCTGACTGGGCCCTGTTTACACCTCCACACAGGAATACACACTCAGAGCCTCCTGACTGGGCCCTGTTTACACCTCCACACAGGAATACACACTCAGAGCCTCCTGACTGGGCCCTGTTTACACCTCCACACAGGAATACACACTCAGAGCCTCCTGACTGGGCCCTGTTTACACCTCCACACAGGAATACACACTCAGAGCCTCCTGACTGGGCCCTGTTTACACCTCCACACAGGAATACACACTCAGATTCTACTGACTGGGCCCTGTTTACACCTCCACACAGGAATACACACTCAGAGCCTACGAGGACTTTCTATAAACTCCACTTTGCGTGTTTCGCTCACCTCTTTATTTTTTTAAAACTATGTTCGAGATGTGGTATCCACTCGGCTCGCTGCAAGGTGGGTCCATTTGCTCTGTTCCCGCAGTGTGGTCTCCCTGAGATCCCAAGTTAGAGGGATCCCTGGTGCACCATTTACCCAGGTCACCAGGAGCGGTCACCAAGTCAAGATTCACATCCCCAAATGTGGTGGTTAATTTCTTTAAAATCAATTGAGGAGACAAACTTATCACAAGTCAGAGTTATTCTTAAACTAAATCTTTAATCACTTAATAATGGAGCAGGGCAATACAACGTACACATACAAAATTAATCAATTGAGTGTTCTACGATAATGATGGCTGGTCAACAAATCCCCCCAGATGATTCGTTGAGAGATGAATCACCCCCAGATGATTCGTTGAGAGCCACGATACAAAAGTACAAAGGTCTTTTACAGCCAAGATACACCCCTTTTAACCTACTGTCATATCCTCACATGGTCTCTCCTATCATTGCTATGCAGACGACACAATTAATCTTCTCCTTTCCCCCTTCTGATAACCAGGTGGTGAATCGCATCTCTGCATGTCTGTCAGACATATCAGTGTGGATGACGGATCACCACCTCAAGCTGAACCTCGGCAAGACGGAGCTGCTCTTCCTCCCGGGGAAGGACTGCCCGTTCCATGATCTCGCCATCACGGTTGACAACTCCCTTGTGTCCTCCTCCCAGAGTGCTAAGAACCTTGGCGTGATCCTGGACAACACCCTGTCGTTCTCCACTAACATCAAGGCGGTGACCCGATCCTGTAGGTTCATGCTCTACAACATTCGCAGAGTACGACCCTGCCTCACACAGGAAGCGGCGCAGGTCCTAATCCAGGCACTTGTCATCTCCCGTCTGGATTACTGCAACTCGCTGTTGGCTGGGCTCCCTGCCTGTGCCATTAAACCCCTACAACTCATCCAGAACGCCGCAGCCCGTCTGGTTTTCAACCTTCCCAAGTTCTCTCACGTCACCCCGCTCCTCCGCTCTCTCCACTGGCTTCCAGTTGAAGCTCGCATCCGCTACAAGACCATGGTGCTTGCCTACGGAGCTGTGAAGGGAACGGCACCTCCATACCTTCAGGCTCTGATCAGGCCCTACACCCAAACAAGGGCACTGCGTTCATCCACCTCTGGCCTGCTGGCCCCCCTACCTCTGAGGAAGCACAGTTCCCGCTCAGCCCAGTCAAAACTGTTCGCTGCTCTGGCACCCCAATGGTGGAACAAGCTCCCTCACGACGCCAGGACAGCGGAGTCAATCACCACCTTCCGGAGACACCTGAAACCCCACCTCTTTAAGGAATACCTGGGATAGGATAAAGTAATCCTTCTAACCCCCCCCCTTAAAAGATTTAGATGCACTATTGTAAAGTGGTTGTTCCACTGGATATCATAAGGTGAATGCACCAATTTGTAAGTCGCTCTGGATAAGAGCGTCTGCTAAATGACTTAAATGTAAATGTACATGACTGGGACCTAAAAGACACCCACCATGAGACCCACTAAATCTGCCCAAGAAGAGGAAAACAAAAGAAAATCCCACACCAAACTTAAAGACAGGAAGTAAACCAAAAAGGTGGAGCAACTAAAGGTGTTGACTCTCCACATGTATCAAGACAACTGGAGCACTGGGCCAGACACTCTTAAATAGAACCTGGACCAGCTCAGGTGAAACACCTTCCCACTAACGAGATGGACAAGCCAGCACAGGTGTAACACATACTGACTAACGAGGTGACACCAATCAGTGCACCCAACACACATTTCAGTTGAATGCATTCAGTTGTACAATCAATCAATCAATCAAATGTATTTATAAAGCCCTTCTTACATCAGCTGATATCTCAAAGTGCTGTACAGAAACCCAGCCTAAAACCCCAAACAGCAAGCAATGCCGGCGTAGAAGCACGGTGGCTAGGAAAAACTCCCTAGAAAGGCCAAAACCAAGGAAGAAACCAGGCTATGAGGGGTGGCCAGTCCTCTTCTGGCTGTGCCGGATGGAGATTATAACAACAAGGCCAAGATGTTCAAATGTTCATAGATGACCAGCAGGGTCAAATAATAATAATCACAGTGGTTGTCGAGGGTGCAACAGGTCAGCACCTCAGGAGTAAATGTCAGTTGGCTTTTCATAGCCGATCATTCAGAGTATCTCTACAACTTCCATTTCACGTAATCATCTACAAAGCTTCACCTTCTACAATATAAACATGGTGTCTACTGGCTACACGTATTTCTAAATAATAATATACAATCATACTTTTTTATCCTTTCTCTTTCTATAGAATCCTAAAACTCACTAGCTTCTAGAACTCTCGTCCCCTTGGAACGAGCCCAAACAAAACTCATCTCCAATACATTTATTGTATATATACAATACAGTGTGTTCTCTGGTGTAATGTCAGCTGGCTAGATTGACCAAAACTCTTCCCACATTGACCACAGCTATAAGATTTCTCTCCTGTGTGTGTTCTCTGGTGTAATGTCAGCTGGCTAGATTGACCAATACTCTTCCCACATTGACCACAGCTATAAGGTTTCTCTCCTGTGTGTATTCTCTGGTGTAAAGTCAGCTGGCTAGATGTAGTAAAACGCTTCCCACATTGATTACAGCTATAAGGTTTCTCTCCTGTGTGTATTCTCCGGTGTAAAGTCAGAGAGCCAGATGTAGTAAAACTATTCCCACACTGATCACAGCTGTAAGGTTTCTCTCCTGTGTGTATTCTCTGGTGTTGAGTCAGATGGCAAGATCGACCAAAACTCTTCCCACATTGATCACAGATATAAGATTTCTCTCCTGTGTGTGTTCTCTGGTGTAGATTCAGAGAGCCAGATGTAGTATAACTCATCCCACATTGATCACAGCTGTACGATTTCTCTCCTGTGTGTGTTCTCTGGTGCACTGTCAGCTGTCCAGAATGACCAAAACTCTTCCCACATTGACCACAGCTATAAGGTTTCTCTCCTGTGTGTATTCTCTGGTGTTGAGTCAGATGGCAAGATTGACCAAAACTCTTCCCACATTGATCACAGCTATAAGGTTTCTCTCCTGTGTGTGTTCTCTGATGAATTTTAATGCCTGATGAGGTGAATCTCTTCCCACAATCAGAGCAGCAGTGAGTTCTCTTCCCTGTGGGTCTTTGCAGGTGTTTATTGAGGTGTTCTGATCTGGAGAGACTCTTCTCTGCCTCTTCAGCATCATGAGGTTGTTGAGGCTCCCCAGAGGATCCACGATAGTGAAGTTTCTCTCCTGTGTGAACAATAAAGTCAGACAGATGATTAAAGGCCCACAACAGCGGTAATCCACTGTAAAAGGTGATGCCAACAGCGTAGCCATGATGTTGGACAACAATTGACGTCTGTCATGAATGTTAAAATTATTTGACAATTGTCTTAAAATGAGCAAGAATAGTCATATTTTGTCTTGTTTTCACATTAGTAGTAACATCGATGATTGTAGGCTAGAAATAAGTTATTCATGTTGTTGAAACTCTAAGCAGTGTGCCAGACGACTAATTGGTCTCCAATATAGGCCCCTTTCTGTGTTTGCTAAAATTGCAGCACGAGGGCAATTTGATTGCAGAAACTCCTCCCTGCTAATGAAGAAACCGATAGTTATGGATGTAGTATATCTGCCTGGAGCAAAAATGGTGAGCAAAGATTTTAGTTTTCACAATGTATTCTGAATGTGAACGGGGGAAACTCAGGGGAGTAACCTCCATTTCCAGGTTGATGATGAGTACATTTCACACTACTTTGGATTATAATTGTAAGGATATTTTTGAATGTCCTGTTTAATAAAATGTTTGCTAAAGCATTAAGAATTATGTGTAATTATTGAAGAACCGCGTTAATGACAGTATCCATTTGGGTGTTGTCAATAAAGTTAAGATTTTATTTTTTATTTCACCTTTATTTAACCAGGTAGGCCAGTCGAGAACAAGTTCTCATTTACAACTGCGACCTGGCCAAGATAAAGCAAAGCAGTGCGACAAAAACACAACAGAGTTACACATGGGATAAACAAACGAACAGTCAATAACACAATAGAAAAATCTGGAGTACAGAGGAAAAGCAAAAATTGGCCATAGTAGCGAAGTAATTACAATTTAACACTGAAGTGATGGATGTGCAGATGATGATGTGCAAGTAGAAATACTGGTGTGCAAAAGAGCAGAGAAAGTAAATAAAAACATGGGGATGAGGTAGGCAGTTGGATGGGCTATTTACAGATGGGCTGTGTACAGCTGCAGCGATCGGTAAGCTGCTCAGATAGCTGATGCTTAAAGTTAGTGAGGGAGATATAAGTCTCCAACTTCAGAAATTTTTGCAATTCGTTCCAATGATTGGCAGCAGAGAACTGGAAAGAAATGTGTCCAAAGTAGGTGTTGGCTTTGGGGATGACCAGTGAGATATACCTCCTGGAGCGCGTGCTATGGGTGGGTGTTGCTATGGTGACCAGTGAGCTGAGTTAAGGCGGCCTAGCAAAGACTTATAGATGACCTGGAGCCAGTGGGTTTGGCGACGAATATGTAGCGAGGGCTAGCCGACGAGAGCATACAGGTCCCAGTGGTGGGTGGTATATGGGGCTTTGGTGACAAAACGGATGGCACTGTGATAGACTGCATCCAGTTTGCTGAGTAGAGTGTTGGAGGCTATTTTGAAAATGACATCGCCAAAGTCAAGGATCGGTAGGATAGTCAGTTTTACGAGGGTATGTTTGGCAGCGTGAGTGAAAGAGGCTTTGTTGCGAAATAGGAAGCCAATTCTAGATTACATTTTGGATTGGAAATGCTTAATATTAGCCTGGAAGGAGAGTTTACAGTCTAGCCAGACACCTAGGTATTTATAGTTGTCCACATATTCTAAGTCAGAAACGTCCAGAGTAGTGATGCTGGACGGGCGGGTGCAGGCAGCGATCGGTTGAAGAGCATACATTTAGTTCTACTAGCGTTTAAGAGCAGTTGGAGGCCATGGAAGGAGTGTTGTATGGCATTGAAGCTCGTTTGGAGGTTTGCAAACACAGTGTAAACAGAATGGGCCAGATGTAAACAGAATGGTGTCTTCTGCGTAGAGGTTGATCAAAGAATCACCCGCAGCAAGAGCAACATCATTGGTATATACAGAGAAAAGAGTCGGTCCGAGAATTGAACCCTGTGGTACTCCCATAGAGACTGCCAGAGGTCCGGACAACAGGCCCTCCGATTTGACACACTGAACTCTGTCTGAGAAGTAGCTGGTGAACCAGGGGAGTCAGTCATTTGAGAAACCAAGGCTATTGAGTCTGCCGATAAGAATACGGTGATTGACAGAGTCGAAAGCCTTGGCCAGGTTGATGAAGACGGCTGCACAGTACTGTCTTTTATCGATGGCGGTTATGATATCATTTAGTACCTTGAGCGTGGCTGAGGTGCACCTGTGACTAGCTCGGAAACTGGATTGCACAGCGGAGAAGGTACGATGGGATTCAAAATGGTCAGTGATCTGTTTGTTAACCTCTTATGGCTAGGGGGCAGTATTTTCACGGCTGGATAAAAACGTACCCGATTTAATCTGATTATTAGTCCTGCCCAGAAACTAGAATATGCGTATAATTATTAGCTTTGGATAGAAAACACTCCAAAGTTTCTAAAACTGTTTGAATGGTGTCTGTGAGTATAACAGAACTCATTTGGCAGGCCAAAACGTGAGAAGATTCTGTACAGGAAGTACCCTGTCTGACCATTTCTTGAACTTGTTTGCCATCTCTATCCATTACAAATGATCTCTGCTCTAACGTGACACTTCCTACGGCTCACATGGTCTCTCAGAAGGCGGCAAAAAGCTGAATGACGTAATTCAAAGCCCTGGCTGAAACACACGAGCGCTTTTGCTAAGTGGTCTATCAGAGGACAAAGGGCTTAGGCGCGAGCACTGGCCACCCCCGCCTTTCTGTTTTTCCCTCTGTTTACAGTCACGCAGATTCCCGGTCGGAATATTATCGCTTTTCTATGAGATAAATTGCATAAAAATTGATTTTAAACAGCGGTTGACATGCTTCGAAGTACGGTAATGGAATATTTAGAATTTTTTTGTCACGAAATGCGCCATGCGCACGACCCTGATTTACCATTCGGATAGTGTCTAGAACGCACGAACAAAACGCCGCTGTTGGACATAACGATGGATTATTTGGGACCAAACCAACATTTGTTATTGAAGTAGAAGTCCTGGGAGTGCATTCTGACGAAGAACAGGAAAGGTAAGACCATTTTTATTATAGTAAATCTGATTTTGGTGAAGGCTAAACTTGCCGGGTGTCTAAATAGCTAGCCCTGTGACGGCCGGGCTATGTACTTAGAATATTGCAAAATGTGCTTTCACCAAAAAGCTATTTTAAAATCGGACATATCGAGTGCATAGAGGAGTTCTGTATCTATAATTCTTAAAATAATTGTAATGCTTTTTGTGAACGTTTATTGTGAGTAATTTAGTAAATTGTTAGTAAATTCCCCGGAAGTTTGCTAGTTTGCTAGTTCTGAACGTCACATGCTAATGTAAAAAGCTGTTTTTTGATATAAATATGAACTTGATTGAACAAAACATGCATGTATTGTATAACATAATGTCCTAGGTGTGTCATCTGATGAAGATCATCAAAGGTTAGTGCTGCATTTAGCTGTCTTCTGGGTTTTTGTGACATTATATGCTAGCTTGAAAAATGGGTGTCTGATTATTTCTGGCTGGGTACTCTGCTGACATAATCTAATGTTTTGCTTTCGCTGTAAAGCCTTTTTGAAATCGGACAGTGTGGTTAGATTAACGAGAGTCTTGTCTTTAAAAAGGTGTAAAATAGTCATATGTTTGAAAAATGGAAGTTTTCGGATTTTAGAGGAATTTGTATTTCGCGCCACGCCCATCATTGGATATTAGAGCAGGTGTTCCGCTAGCGGAACGTCTAGATGTAAGAGGTTAACTTGACTTTCGAAGACTTTAGAAAGGCAGGGCAGGATGGATATAGGTCAGTAACAGTTTGGGTCTAGAGTGTCACCCCCTTTGAAGAGGGGGATGACCGCGGAAGCGTTCCAATCTTTAGGAATCTCGGACGATACGAAAGAGAGGTTGAAAAGACTAGTAATAGGGATTGCCACAATGGCGGCGGATAATTTTAGAAAGAGAGGGTCCAGATTATCAAGCCCAGCTGATTTGTACGGGTCCAAGTTTTGCAACTCTTTCAGAACATCAGCTATCTGAATTTCGGTGAAGGAGAAGCTGGGGAGGCTTGGGGAAGTAGCTGCGGTGGGTGGGGAGCTGTTAGTGCAGTACGCCACAGGATGTTTTTGTGCTGGTCGAGTGGCAGTCAGGTCTGGAGTGAACCAAGGGCTATATCTGTTCTTAGTTCTACATTTTTTGAAAGGGGCATGCTTATTTAAGGTGGTGAGGAAATTATAATTAAAGAACAAGCAGGCATCCTCTACTGACGGGATGAGGTCAATATCCTTCCAGGAGACCAGGGCCAGGTTGATTAGGAAGGCCTGCTTGCAGAAGTGTTTTAGGGAGCGTTTGACAGTGATGAGGGGTGGTCGTTTGACCACGGACCCATAACGGATGCAGGCAATGAGGCATTGATCACTGAGATCCTGACTGAAAACAGCAGAGGTGTATTTGGAGGGCAAGTTGGTCAGGATAATATCTATGAGGGTGCCCATGTTTATGGATTTAGGGTTGTACCTGGTAGGTTCTTTGATTATCTGTGTGAGATTGAGGGCATCTAGCTTGGATTGTAGGATGGCCAGGGGTGTTAAGGATATGCCAGTTTAGGTCACCTAACAGAACGAATGCTGAAGATAGATGGGGGGCAATCAATTCACATATGGTGTCCAGGGTACAGCTGGGTACAGCTGGGAGCTAATTTTTTTAATTAGAAGCTCGAACTGTTTGGGCATAGACCTGGAAAGTATGATAGAACTCTGCAGGCCATCTCTGCAGTAGATTGCAACTCCTCCCCCTTTGGCAGTTCTATCTTGACGGAAAATGTTGTAGCTGGGAAATGGAAATTTCAGAATTTTTGGTGGCCTTCCAAAGCCAGGATTCAGACACGGCAAAGACATCAAGGTTGGTGGAGTGTGCTAAAGCAGTGAGTAAAACAAACTTAGGGAGGAGGCTTCTTATGTTAACATGCATGAAAACAAGGCTTCTACGGTTACAGAAGTCAACAAATGAGAGCGCCTGGGGGCACACAGGGCCTGGGTTAACCTCTTCATCACCCGAGGAACAGAGGAGTAGGATGAGGGTACGGCTAGAGGCTATCTAAACTGGTCGTCTAATGCGTTGTGAACAGAGAATAAAAGGAGCAGAATTCTGGGCGTGGTAGGATAGATTCAAGGCATAATGTACAGACAGGGGTATGGTAGGGTGCGGGTACAGTGGAGGTAAACCTAGGCGTTGAGTGATGATAAGAGAGGTTGCATCTCTGGAGGCACCAGTTACGCTAGGTGAGGTCACCGCATGTGTGGGAGGTCGGACAAAAGAGCTCTCTGAGGCATGTTGAGAGGGACTAGGGGCTCCGCAGTAAAATAAAACAATGATAACTACCCTAAACAACAGTATACAAGGCATATTGACATTAGAGAGACAAAGCAAGGCATAAAGCAATCACAGGTGTTGATTGGGATAGCTAGCTAAGACAACAACGGGTAAGACAACAACAGTTAATCAGCTAAGACAACAACAACAGGTAAAGTGTCGATGAATGGGCAGAGAGGGTCAGTTAACTACACACAGGGCCTGAGTTCGAGGCTGGGGCCGACAGATAAACAAAACAGAGTACCGTGATTAATGAACAGTCCAGCAGGGATCAGCTATGTAGCCAAGTGATCATAGGGTCCAGTGAACAGCAATATATGAACCAGGGAAGCCGTTAGGTAGTCGTTACTATGCTAGCCGGGAGACGCGCCTGGCTTGAGGCTAACTGGTGCTAGCTTCGGGACACCGACGTCTGGCAAAGGCCAGTTGAGGGCACATCGGACGGAATTACGTTGGCAGACCAGTCGTGATGGATCGTCGGGGCTCCATGTCAACAAAGGGTCCAGGCCAATTGGAAAAAGAGGTATTGTAGCTGGAGTAATTTTGTTTGCTAGCCGGGAGATGCACCTGGCTCAAGGCTAACTGGTGATAGCTTCGGGACAAGGGTGTTAGCCACTATAGCCACTCCGGTGCAAAGGTCCAGAGCTTACGGCAGGAATCCGGTGATGTAGTGGCTTCTAGTTGTGTTAGTGAAGAGTCCAGGAGGCATCAGCTGTGTAGCCGAGTGATCATAGAGTCCACTGAGCAGGCCGGGAGATGGGCTGGGCCACTCGGTAGCAGCTAGCTAGCTGCGATTATCCGGTGTAATGGTCCGCTAGCAGTGGCTAACAAGGACTAAATAGCTAGTAGCTAATTAGCTGGTTAGCTTCTGATGGCTAGCTTCTGATGGAGGTTCTAGCTATAAGGTCTAAAAAAATAGCAGATCCGTATCACATTGGGTGAGGCGGGTTGCCAGAAGTAATATTTAATTTAAAAATGGAAAAAGAGATTGAAATATATTGCAATATACATTTGAAGTCGGAAGTTTTCATAAACCTTAGCCAAATACATTTAAACTACATCTTTCACAATTCCTGACATTTAATCCTAGTAAATATTCCCTGTCTTAGCTCAGTTAGGTTCACCACTTTATTTTAAGAATGTGTAATGTCAGAATAATAGTAGAGAATTATTTATTTCAGGTTTTATTTCTTTCATCACATTCCCAGTGGGTGAGAAGTAGGAAATACATTCAATTAGTATTTGGTAGCATTGCCTTTAAATTGTTTAACTTGGGTCAAACGTTTTGGGTAGCCTTCCACAAGCTTCCCACAATAAGTTGGGTGAATTTTGGCCCATTCCTCCTGACAGAGCTGGTGTAACTGAGTCAGAATGTAGGCCTTATAGCTCGCACACACTTTTTCAGTTCTGCCCACAAATTTTCTATAGGGTTGAGGTCAGGACTTTGTGATGGTCACTCCAATACCTTGACTTTGTTGTCCTTAAGCCATTTTGCCTCAACTTTGGAAGTATGCTTGGGGTCATTGTCCATCTGGATGAATCATTTTCGACCAAGATTTAACTTCCTGACTGATGTCTTGAGATGTTGCTTCAATATATCCACATGATTTTCCTCCCTCATGATGCCATCTATTTTGTGAAGTGCACCAGTCCCTCCTGCAGCAAAGCACCCCCACAAAATTGTTATACATTTTGTCAACGTTTATGAGTTCTTCTGTAAATTAATGTGCCCATTCACCGATAGTTATGGGGAGAAAACATTTTCTGAACGTCATGCGCAAATGTAAAAATTGGGTTTTTGGATATAAATATGAACTTGATCGAACAAAAAATGCATGTATTGTGTAACATGATGTTCTAGGAGTGTCATCTGATGAAGATTGTCAAAGGTTAGTGCTTAATTTTAGCTGTATATCTGGTTTTGTGATGGCTATCCGTGCTTGGAAAATGGCTTTTTTTTGTTGCTAAGGTGCTATCCTACAATAATCTAATGTTTTGCTTTCACCGTAAAGCCTTTTTGAAATCGGACAATGTGGTTGGATTAACGAGTAGAGTATCTTTAAAATGCCGTATAATACTTGAATGAAAATTTTGAGAATTTTTGGGGGGGAATTTCGCGCCGTGCTATCTCACTGGTTGTTGTCCAACCAATCCCGTTAACCTCTCTAGGGTATGTGGGACGAAATCGTCCCACCTACTCAACAGCCAGTGGAATCCCGTGGCGCGTTATTCAAATACCTTAGAAATGCTATTACTTCAATTTCTCAAACATATGACTATTTTACACCAATTTAAAGACAAGACTCTCGTTAATCTAACCACACTGTCCGATTTCAAAAAGGCTTTACAACGAAAGCAAAACATTAGATTATGTCAGCAGAGTACCCAGCCAGAAATAATTAGACACCCATTTTTCAAGCTAGCATATAATGTCACATAAACCCAAACCACAGCTAAATGCAGCACTAACCTTTGATGATCTTCATCAGGTGACACTCCTAGGACATGATGTTATACAATACATGCATGTTTTGTTCAATCAAGTTCATATTTATATCAAAAACCAGCTTTTTACATTAGCATGTGACGTTCAGAACTAGCATACCCACCGCAAACTTCCGGTGAATTTACTAAATTACTCACGATAAACGTTCACAAAAAACATAACAATTATTTTAAGAATTATAGATACAAAACTCCTTTATGCACTCGATATGTCCGATTTTAAAATAGCTTTTCGGTGAAAGCACATTTTGCAATATTCTGAGTAGATAGCTCGCCGCCACGGGCTAGCTATTTTGACACCCACCAAGTTTGGCCCTCACCAAACTCAGATTTACTATTAGAAAAATGTGATTACCTTTGCTGTTCTTCGTCAGAATGCACTACCAGGACTTCTACTTCAATAACAAATGTTGGTTTGGTTCAAAATAATCCATAGTTATATCCAAATAGCGGCGTTTTGTTCGTGCGTTCAAGACACTATCCAAGGGTGACGAAGGGTTACACGCCCGACGCGTTTCGTGACAAAAAAATTCTAAATATTCCATTACCGTACTTCGAAGCATGTCAACCGCTGTTTAAAATCAATTTTTATGCTATTTTTCTCGTAAAAAAGCGATAATATTCCGACCGGGAGTCGTTGTTTTCGTTCAAAGACGAAATAATAAAAACATGGGGTCGCCTCGTGCACGCGCCTCCAGTCTCTGTTCTCTGATCGACCACTATCAAAATGCGCTAATGTTTTACAGCCAGGGCCTGCAAAGCCACCATTCAGCTTTTTGCCGCCTTCTGAGTGCCTATGGGAGCCGCAGGAAGTGTCACGTAACAGCAGAGATCCCCTGTTTTGGATAGAGATGATCAAGAAGGCCAAGAAATGATCAGACAGGGTACTTCCTGTACAGAATCTTCTCAGGTTTTGGCCTGCCAAATGAGTTCTGTTATACTCACAGACACCATTCAAACAGTTTTAGAAACTTTAGGGTGTTTTCTATCCAAATCAAACAATTATATGCATATTCTAGTTACTAGGCAGGAGTAGTAACCAGATTAAATCGGGTACGTTTTTTATCCGGCCGTGCAAATACTGCCCCCTATCCCCAACAGGTTAAGCACCAGCTGTCAGAGCAGCTCACAGATCACTGCACCTGTACATAGCCCATCTATAATTTAGCCCAAACAACTACCGCTTCCCCTACTGTATTAATTTATTTATTTTGCTCCTTTGCACCCCATTATTTCTATTTCTACTTTGCACTTTCTTCCACTACAAATCTACCATTCCAGTGTTTTACTTGCTATATTGTATTTACTTCACCACCATGGCATTTTTTGCCTTTACCTCCCTTATCTCACCTCATTTGCTCACATTGTATTTAGACTTCTTTTTCTACAGTATGTTTGTTTTACTCCATGTGTAACTCTGTGTTGTTGTATGTTGTCGAACTGCTTTGCTTTATCTTGGCCAGGTCGCAATTGTAAATGAGAACTTGTTCTCAACTTGCCTACCTGGTTAAATTAAAGGACTTGTTCTCAACTAGCCAACCTGGTTAATTAAAGGACTTGTTCTCAACTAGCCTACCTGGTTTAATAAAGGACTTGTTCTCAACTTGCCTACCTGGTTAAATAAAGGTGAAATAAAAAATAAATAAAATAAAAGATCAATGTCCCTGTTTTATTAGATAGTACTCACTGTATTTACTGGTGTTAATCAGATCAATGTCCCTGTTTTATTAGATAGTACTCACTGTATTTACTTGTGTTAATCAGATCAATGTCCCTGTTTTATAAGATTGTACTCACTGTATTTACTGGTGTTAATCAGATCAATGTCCCTTTTTTATTAGATAGTACTCACTGTTTTTACTGGTGTTAATCAGATCAATGTCCCTGTTTTATTAGATAGTACTCACTGTATTTACTGTTGTTAATCAGATCAATGTCCCTGTTTTATTAGATAGTACTCACTGTATTTACTGGTGTTAATCAGATCAATGTCCCTGTTTTATTAGATAGTACTCACTGTATTTACTGGTGTTAATCAGATCAATGTCCCTGTTTTATTAGATAGTACTCACTGTATTTACTGGTGTTAATCAGATCAATGTCCCTGTTTTATTAGATAGTACTCACTGTATTTACTGGTGTTAATCAGATCAATGTCCCTGTTTTATATGATAGTACTCACTGTATTTACTGGTGTTAATCAGTTCTCCAGTCTTCTCTTCTTCGTCCTCCTCTAATGTGACAGTAATCTCCCCCTCTTCATCTTTCATTCCAAAAACGTCTTCATCTTCTTTCACTTCATCCTCCACTCCAAAAACTGCATCTTCCTCCTCTTCTTTCACTGAAACGTCTTTCTCTTCTTCTTCTTTCACGGTAACAGCCTCACCCTCTACTTGTTTTTGTATTGTAACAGCCTCCTCTTCCTCCTCCTCCTCCTCTTTCACCAGAGCTTCTTTCTCCGTCCAGCAGACCGCTTCTTTAACAGGAGGAGAGTAGCTTAGTGAACTCATGGTCGGAGATGTTAGCTAGAGATAATAGCTAGTTAGCATTAGCGACTAGACTAGTGCTAACTTAACCAGCCAGCTAGTTGACTTACAACGTAAATATTAAATTAAATGCGGTAGTTAGTTGTTTCCACATAAGTATGTTTAAATCACAGTGGCAATTAAACCACGAAATTGTCCAAACAGCTTGAATGTTCAGACTTTGTCGGCTAGCGAGCTACCGAGGTGGCTGCAGTTGTTGAAAAAGAGTTCCGTCCACTAGATTATACGTCACACTAGAAACATCGCCTGAAAGACACATATCGCCATCTGCTGTCTGGAGGGAGGAAACGCAGTTGAGGAGGGAAAACTATTTTTATTCTTCATTGAATTATAATATTATAAAGCAGTTTAGGGAAACGTTTTTTTCCTCTCCATTAAATATGAATATTATATCAACACGTACAAAGAGCAACAAGTGTTCGATTAGTTCAGATTTTTTATGAGAATTTAAAGCAAACTCTACATCTACTCCACATCTGTATTTCTAATTCAGTCAAATAACTAGATATCAAAATAAGCACCTAGTTATTGGTACCCTTGATAATGATGAGCAAAAATTACTGTATGAAATAAATAAATTAACTTTACCCACTACCAGGATATTTTAGCCCAAAACCTGGTTACCTCTCTGCTAGGAGGCTGAAACTTGGCCATAAGTGGATCTTCCAGCAAGACACATCAACATCCACAAAGAAATGGTTAATTGGGCACAAAAATCCACATTTTCAATGGCCATCTCAGTCTTCGGACTTGAACTCCATTGAAAACCTGTGGTTTGAATTGAACAGGGCAGTCCACAAGCGCAGACTAAATAAATCAAGGACCTGGAGAGATTCTGTATGGAGGAAGGGTCTAAGGTTCCCAACCAATGTGTTCTCTAATCTCATAAAACATTTCAGTGTTGTTATCCTCCCAAGGGGAGGGTGCTGGAGTATTGAAAACATGGGTGGCAATAATTCAGACCCCAACCTTTTGAGAATTACATTTTAAACTAAATCTCTTTCTCTGAGCAATTGTATTAGTATAAAATAATATAATTTCCTTTTTTTGTGTTGGTGTAACAATACATCATGTAGATGTATATAATGAACAGACTAGGTCTATACTGCTCCTACATGGTGTAACAATTCATCATGTAGATGTATATAATGAACAGACTAGGTCTATACTGCTCCTACATGGTGTAACAATACATCATGTAGATGTATATAATGAACAGACTAGGTCTATACTGCTCCTACATGGTGTAACAATACATCATGTAGATGTATATAATGAACAGACTAGGTCTATACTGCTCCTACATGGTGTAACAATACATAATGTAGAAGTATATAATGAACAGACTAGGTTCTATCCTATTCTACTGTATCTTAGTCTATGTATTACTCATCTCATATGTATATACTGTATTCTATCCTATTCTACTGTATCTGTCTATGTATTACTCATCTCATATGTATATACTGTATTCTATCCTATTCTACTGTATCTTAGTCTATGTATTACTCATCTCATATGTATATACTGTATTCTATCCTATTCTACTGTATCTGTCTATGCATTACTCATCTCATATGTATATACTGTATTCTACACTATTCTACTGTATCTTAGTCTATGTATTACTCATCTCATATGTATATACTGTATTCTATTCTACTGTATCTGTCTATGTATTACTCATCTCATATGTATATACTGTATTCTATACTATTCTACTGTATCTTAGTCTATGTATTACTCATCTCATATGTATATACTGTATTCTATCCTATTCTACTGTATTTTAGTCTATGCCACTCTGACATTGCTCGTCCAAATATTTATATATTCTTAATTCCATTCCTTTACTTTAGATGTGTGTATTTGTTGTGAAGTTGTTACATATTATTGCACTGTTGTCCTTGAGTGGTCCAGCCAGAGCCCGGACTTGAACCCGATCAAACATCTCTGGAGAGACCTGAAAATAGTTGTGCAGCGATGCTCCCCATCCAACCTGACAGAGCTTGAGAGGATCTGCAGAGAAGAATGGAAGAAACTCCCCAAATACAGGTGTGCCAAGCTTCTAGCGTCATACCCAAGAAGACTCAAGGCTGTAATCGCTGCCAAAGGTGTTTCAACAAAGTACTGAGTTAAGGGTCTGAAACTTCCATGATTAGTAAGAATTAGGGTAGATTTATAGGACTATTGTTTTTATGATTCATACATACTTTCCTAACCCTAAAATGTACCTAAATAATCTACAAGATCAGAGTATTTTTAAATCTACCAGTTGGTGTTGAAACAGAGACGAATGATGACTTTCTTGAATTGATCCCTAGTTTCTGACTCCGTGTATTCTATTGAGTCCGTCAACAAAATGAGAATGAAAAGGTATTTAAAGGCACAACATTCTAATTAAAGGTATTACCGTATTTAAAAGAATGGCTTAAGATGAAATGTACTCTAAACCCTATTGAATGAAAACTCCATGACAAAATCTGTTGGCCAACAATTGTGAGGGTTTTCAGCCAGGTATCAACACATGCAGAGTGTGAGTAAGCAAGACATACATTCCTAAATGGGGATCGGCCCCAGTCTCCTGGTAAAACACCAGAACCCTCCCCCTACAGCATTTATGTTCATTTTGAGAAAGTAGCACTACAGTCTCCAGGTAAAAAACTACTTTTGGGTAAAAATAGACGCGACACCTGTCTATGAATTTGAGAGGTTACATTGATGCTCCAGATACTCAACTAGTCTAAAGCAGACCAGTTTTATTGCTTCTTTAATCATAACAACAGTTTTCAGCTGTGCTAACATCATTGCAAAAGGGTTTTCTAATGATCAATTAGCCTTTTAAAATGATAAACTTGGATTAACTAACACAACGTGCCATTGGAACACAGGAGTGATGGTTGCTGATAATGGGCCTCTGTACGCCTATGTAGATATTCCATTAATAATCATCTGTTTCCAGCTACAATAGTCATTTACAACATTAACAATGTCTACACTGTATTTCAGATCAATTTGATGTTATTTTAATGGACAAAAAATTGCTTTCTTTTAAAAACAAGGTTATTTCTAAGTGACCCCAAACTTTTGAACGGTAGTGTACATCTACATCCTCCCATGTTGCTGAACCACTGATCAATAACTCCCTATTACAGGAAAAAACACTATTTCCATTGGTTGTTAGTACTGTACTGACCTCTCGTCCTCTGTCTCTCTCGTACTCTGCCTTGTGTATTTATCTTCAAAATATTCTTATAGTCCCAACATAGAACCAAATAGACTTCCCAAAAATAATATGGCATTTACTTTATTTCACATTTATTTAATCAGATATGTCAATTGAGAACCAATACGCATTTACAATGACAATCTGAATGAAGAAATACTAATATCAATCTATTTAATAATTAACATGTTTGAAATATCCCAATTATATAGTGAACAACATTTAGGGGTTTACACCTGCATTCAATCAATCTTAAGTTCATAATCAAAACGTTTTTTTTACTCTTTTAATCCGATTTTCGACATGATCATGTCTTGAGCTGGAAAAAACATGTAGACCTATTTTTCAGTATGATTTCATTCATACAATATTATTTAATGTAGAATGAACAAAAACACAATTTCTCAATCAAAAACATAAGTCAGAACACAGCCTCTCTATTCTCTCATGTGATTTCAGGTCCTCTGACTGGGAAAATGTCTTTCCACAATGAGAGCAGTGGTATGTCTTCTCCTCCTGTGTATGTGTATGTATTCTTTCAGGTACCTTAACCGGGTAAATCTCTTTCCACTGTGGGAGCAGTGGTAAGGCTTTTCTCCTGTGTGTATTCTCTCATGCCTTTCCACGCTCCCTAACCACCTAAAACTCTTTCCGCACAAGGAGCAGTGGTAAGGCTTCTCTCCAGTGTGTATTCTCTTATGTGTTCTCAGGCTCCCTTACTGAGTAAAACTCTTTCCACACTGGGAGCAGTGATGTTGTCCTGCTGGTTTGGACATCTCAGGGTCTGGTTCCTCTGAAGAACTCTTCCTGCTGTCAGAAGGAGAGTCTGGTCTCTCTCCTGTCAAAGACAAACAGATTATATAATTAATTAAACAGAGACCTGAATGAAACATGATAAAACTTCCTATGATGTTTAATCTCGACTAGATCCCTCAATCACCTGAAGTCAGTTTTCACAAGTATTATTAAACCCACTTCAAAATGCAGGTCTCTGTGTGCTTCTTAGGATGTCCAGGCAGGTGATTCACTTCTAACCGAAGTCTTGCAGGTGTTTACATGGTTTTCACATCTGCCAGATCATCGAAAAATCAAATTTCAGTACGAGTGTATATATATATATATATATATTTTTTTTTTTTTTTTTTTGTACTTTTACACCTTTTTCTCACCAATTTCATGATATCCAATTGCAACTCCCCTACGGACTCCGGGGAGAGGCGAAGGTCGAGCCATGTGTCCTCTGAAACACGACCCTGCCAAGCCGCACTGCACATCTTGACACACTGCTCGTTTAACCCGGAAGACAGCCACACCAATGTGTCGGAGGAAACACTGTCCAGCTGGCGACCGAAGTCAGCGTGCATGCTGACCACCACAAGGAGTCGCTAGAGCACAATGGGACAAGGACGTCCCGGCCAGCCAAACCCTCCAAACCCTCCCCAAACATAACGCTTTGTATTCAGGATATAAAGTTTGTTTCTTTGCCACATTCTTTTGTAGTATTACTTTAGTGCCAACAGCCTCTCTATTCTCTCATGTGATTTCAGGTCCTCTGACTGGGAATGCTTCCTTCTTTTCACTCTGTCATTTAGGTTAGTATTGTGGAGTAACTACAATGTTGTTGATCCATCCGCAGTTTTCTCATATCACAATCATTAAACACTAACTATTTTAAAGTCACCATTGGCCTCATGGTGAAATCCCTGAGCGGTTTCCTTCCTCTCCAGCAACTGAGTTAGTGACTGGGTATATTGATACACCATCTAAAGTGTAATTAATAACTTCACCATGCTCAAAGGGATATTCAATGTCTGCTTTTTTTTACCCATCCACCAATACATGCCCTTCTTTGCGAGGCGTTGGAAAACCTCCCTGGTCTTTGTGGTTGAATCTGTGTTTGAAATTCACTGCTCAACTGAGAGACAATACAGATAATTGTATGTGTGGGGAACAGAGATGAGGTATTCATTCAAATATCATGTTAAACACTATTATTGCACACAGTGAGTCCATGCAACTTATGTGACTTGTTAAGCAAAATCTTTACTCCTGAACTTATTTAGGCTTTTAATTAAATGTGTAAACATTTCCAAAAACATAATTCCACTTTGACATTATGGGGTATTGAATCCATTTAACCCCAGTATCTCTACTTGCACATTCATCTTCTGCACATCCTACCATTCCAGTGTTTAATTGCTATATTGTAATTACTTAGCCACCATGGCCTATTTATTGCCTAACCTCTCTTATCCTACCTCATTTACACATGCTGTATATAGATTTTTCTACTGTATAATTGATTGTATGTTTGTTTTACTCCATGTGTAACTCTGTGTTGTTGTATGTGTCGAATTGCTATGCTTTATCTTGGCCAGGTCGCAGTTGCAAATGAGAACTTGTTCTCAACTGGCCTACCTGGTTAAATAAAGGTGAAATAAAAATAAATAAAAATATTTTTTAAATTTAGGCTGTAACACAACGAAATGTGGGACAAGTCAAGGGGTGTAAATACTTTCTGAAGGCACTGTATATATAAAACTCCCCCCACACAGCAATCTAATAGCATCAGTAAAATCTGTTGAAATTAAACCACAGATAAATATACCTAACATAGTACATCTATTAAACAATTCATCACAACACATACATCAGAAATAGTTACACATTATAGAGATCCATTCATGGATGTACAGGTCTGTTGGATAAACGTTCAGAAATGTCCACTGCTGATTTTTTCCAGGCGTCCATAGCGGACACCCTGGCCCTATGAATCCTGGCCGTGGACAAATTCTCAGTCAGAAACACAAGTCAGAACACAGCCTCTCTATTCTCTCGTGTGATTTCAGGTCCTCTGACTGGGAAAATGTCTTTTCACAATGAGAGCAGTGGTATGTCTTCTCCTCCTGTGTATTAGTATGTTGGAAAGGCTTTTCTCCTGTGTGTTTTCTCGCATGCTTTTTCAGACTCCCCGACCACCTAAAACTCTTTTCACACTGGGAACATTGGAAAGGCTTTTCTCCTGTGTGTATTCTCTCATGCGTTTTCAGGCTCACTAACCACCTAAAACTGTTT
This sequence comes from Salmo salar, assembly GCF_965601325.2. Lineage (NCBI taxonomy): Eukaryota > Metazoa > Chordata > Actinopteri > Salmoniformes > Salmonidae > Salmo > Salmo salar. The sequence continues at coordinate 332,255 of NW_027675480.1, forward strand.
CCACAGTGAGAACAGTGATAAGGTTTCTCTCCCGTGTGTATTCTCTCATGCTTTTTCAGGACCCATAACCACCTAAAACTCTTTCCACAGTGGGAACAGTGATAAGGCTTCTCTCCCGTGTGTGTTCTCTCATGCCCAACCAGGGCTCCTAACTGAGTAAAATTCTTTCCACAGTGGGAACAGTGGTAGGGCTTTTCTCCTGTATGTGTTCTCTCATGCATTTTCAGGCTCCCTAACCACCTAAAACTCTTTCCACAGTGGGAGCAGTGGTGTTGGTTAGGCGTCTCTGGGTCTGTTTCCCCTGAGGAACTCTTCCTGCTGTCAGAGTCTGGTCTCTCTCCTGCCAAAGACAAACAGAGTATCTAGTTAAACAGAGACCTGAATGAAACCTGCATTAAATAAAAATGTCTTCCTATGAGGTTTAATCTAGACTAGATCCCTCAATACCCTGAGGTCAGTTTTCACAACATTACATCATTAATAATAAACTTGGTGACGGTGAGATTTAAAAACAAATGATGAAGAGCTCCAAATCTAATCTCTCAGGGAATGTCATGTTTATAGGCTGATCAGAGCTCTATAATAATACATAATGTCATGTTTATAGGCTGATCAGAGCTCTATAATAATAGATAATGTCATGTTTACAGGCTGATCAGAGCTCTATAATAATACATAATGTCATGTTTATAGGCTGATCAGAGCTCTATAATAATAGATCATGTTTATAGGCTGAACAGAGCTCTATAATAATAGATAATGTCATGTTTATAGGCTGATCAGAGCTCTATAATAATAGATAATGTCATGTTTACAGGCTGATCAGAGCTCTATAATAATACATAATGTCATGTTTATAGGCTGAGCAGAGCTCTATAATAATAGATAATGTCATGTTTATAGGCTGAGCAGAGCTCTATAATAATAGATAATGTCATGTTTATAGGCTGAACAGAGCTCTATAATAATAGATAATGTCATGTTTATAGGCTGATCAGAGCTCTATAATAATAGATAATGTCATGTTTATAGGCTGATCAGAGCTCTATAATAATACATAATGTCATGTTTACAGGCTGAGCAGAGCTCTATAATAATATATAATGTCATGTTTATAGGCTGATCAGAGCTCTATAATAATAGATAATGTCATGTTTATAGGCTGATCAGAGCTCTATAATAATATATATTACTATTCCAGTCAGTGTTATAGGCTGCAGTTGATCCATTGTTAATAACGTTTTGTTGGTGTCCCACTTCATCTCTAAAGTAATAATGGACATTACTATCTCTCTAAATTATATTTTTTTGTTTAGCCACACCTTTCCTTCAAAATTGTTATTTTGAAGACTTACAAACTGTCCTTTTGCTATTATGTTCAGTCTCCCCAAAACACTTGTCCTTTTGCTAATATTTTCAGTCTCCCCAAAACGCTTGTCCTTTTGCTAATATGTTCAGTCTCCCCATAACACGTGTCCATTTCATTTCAATAATGCTTCTTATTGTAACGGGCGTCGTATAGAGGGGACCAAAACGCAGCGTGTTGAGTGTTCATTATTATATTTATTTACTCAAAACACTAATGACAAAATAACAAAAGGAAATTATCAACTTACAGTTCTGTCAGGTACAGAGACTAAACAGAATGCAACTGCCCACAAAAACCCAGGAAGAAAAACCCCTACTTAAATATGATCTCCAATCAGAGGCAACGAGGACCAGCTGCCTCCAATTGGAGATCAACCCCCCAAAAAAACATAGAAATAGAAAACCTAGAACTAACACATAGAAATAGAAAACATAGAAAAACACAAAACACCGCCTGTCAAACCCTGACCTACTCTACCATAGAAAATAACCAGTTACTATGGTCAGGACGTGACACTTATTTTATGTATTTCTCCAACATTATTTAGAAATCTGCTTTTTGCGGGTATACACACTCTACGCAAGGCCTACAATGGACACACGTCAAAAATTTCATTTATAACATGTTTGCCATTCTGTGAGACAATTAAGTTGTGATTTTGTGGTGGGGGGACTCTGATGGTATACACATGTTACAGTTAAGTAATAAGGCCAGAGGAAGTGTGGTATATGGCCAATATAGCACGGTTAAAGACTGTTCTTAAGCACGACTCAACACAGAGTGCCCGGATACAGAACTTAGCCGTGGTATATTGGCCATCTATCACAAACCCCTGAGGTGTCTTATTGCTATTATAAACATGTTACCAACATAATTAGAACAGTAAAAATACATGACATACCCGTGGTATACGGCCTGATATACCACGGCTGTCAGCCAATCAGCATTCAGGGCTTTAATCATCCATTTTAAAATGTAGCTTTAACATTATATTATAACATGAATTCCTATAGTACAGAACAACATCTTCAAGTATAGAATTTCAGTAGCATGCTGCTTTAAAACAACACGTTCGTTCAAAACCTTTGGAGAGTTAGAGCCCGTTTTTAAGACAGTACTTACTGATGGTAATCAGATCTCCTGACTCCTCTGTCAATATGACCGTTATCTCTCCCTCTTTCTCCTCCTTCACTCCAAAAACTACATCCTCCTCTTTCTCTTCCTCCTCTTCTTTTACTGTAACATCCTCCTCCTCTTTCACTCTGAACGCGTCTTCCTCTTCTTTCACTGAAACGTCTTTCTCTTCTTCTTTCACAGTAACAGTCTCACCCTCTACTTCTTGTTTTACTGTGACATCCTCCTCTTCCTTCTCCTCTTTCACGACAATGTTCAGCCCCAGAGCTTCTTTCTCCGTCCAGCAGACCTCCTCTTCTTTAACAGGAGGGGAGTAGTTTAGGGAGCTCATGTTCAGACCTCTTCTTTAGCAGGCGAGGAATACATCAGTGAGTTCATGGTCGGGGATGTTAGCTAGCTAGCTAGTTAGCATGAGCGACTAGTTTAGTGCTAGGCTAACTTATCAAGCCAGCTAGTTGACTAACAATGTACCTATAACATTTAAATGGGGGCAATTAACTAGATGTCAGAAGTATATTTAAAACACAGAGGCAAATATGCACAGAAACAGTCTAAATGTTTCGGCTGTAGGCTACCAAGGTGGCTGACTCGTTGTTGTTGATCCGTTCCGTCCACTAGATTATACGTCACGCTGCAGCATCGCCTGAAAGACGCACATCGCCGTCTGCTGACTGGAGGGAAATGCAGTTAAGATTGTTGTATTTTTGCACACAAATTTATTTTTCATTCCTTTCATGAAATAATAATATTATATTGAGACGTTCAAATAGAGCACTGCATATTTTAAGTGAGAATTTAAAACATACTATCATTCACATCTGTATTTAAGGCAGTTTCATATTCATTCATTTAAAGAAACCCACTGGTCACACTGGTTGAATTATCTGTCAAACTAGGAACTCCGCAGCCTAGTTGAACAGTGATCTATGTTCTATGAACGCTGCTGGGAGCAAACTGGAGAGTAGCTACAGGAAAACAAACCTAACTGCATGTCCAGGCCCTGGTATCTGTATTTAAGGCAGTTTCATATTCATAATTTTTTTATTTTTTATTATTATTTATTTATTTTTTATTTTTTTAGTTTACAGTAATGTATTCGCTAACTATTATTTTATTTTTTTTGTAGTTTTTTAGTTTGCACAGATCTTTATTTAACTTGTTGTAAATAACAGTAACATGCAAAACATAAACATAACATAACAGCCAGAGGGAATCCAAAGAAATTAGAGAAAAATAAAAAAAACTATTATATCAAATCAAATACAGACATATATCGAATACATTTTTTTGACATATTGTTTTGTATACGTTTTAAAGATTCTACGTACTTTTCCAAATCAGATAAAAAAATTAAGAAAAGGGGCTTTATCTTCATAAATTTTGATTTGTGGATGAAAGATTTTCCTAATAAAATAAAGAGATTTATGACATACTCACGTTCAATTGTGGAATCAGTGTAGTAAAATAATATGTCAAACTTAGTAATATCAATGGTTGTATGCAATTTGCGGCTAAGATATAGTTTTACATCAGTCCAAAATACTTCACTATATAAACAATTACAGAATAAGTGTTCAATAGATTCAGTTTCTAGTTCACAAAAACTGCATTCACTGGTAACGTCAAATATATATTTAGAAATCAAGCTATTACACGGATAGCATCTATGGATTATCTTAAAGGAGATCTCCTTTACTTTATTGGTCACCATAAATCTGTGTGGAGTGAGCCAAGCACGGCGCCAGTTTACATCAAACGATGAAGCCCAACAAAATATAGCAGAGGGAATAGACTTCCTGTAGAAAATATCCCTTATTAAACGATTGTTGAATTTCGTATCTAGTAGACCAATGCCATTCACCTGAATATCGCTTACAATCGGAGATATTCCAAAATATGCATTATTCTGAAGTAAAGTTTTTATCCCACTAGGTATAGCTTTAATAACAGTGTCATATTCCTTGCTTGAAACCTCAAAGTTGTATATTTCCATAAATTCTCTCCGTGTAAATAGATTCCCACTGTTATTAACCAATTGGCTGACAAGAACAATGTTTTTCGAGAACCATTTATGGTTAAATAACATCTTATTTCTATGTAATATTGACCCATTGTTCCAAATAAAACATTTATGAGGTGAAAAGTTGTGTTTATACAACAAAGCCCAGCACATTAAAGCCTGCTTGTGAATAACTGTTGTTGCTGTTGAAAGAAGCGTTCCGTCCACTAGATTATACGTCACACCAACAGCATCGCCTTAAATTCCCAGACCGCCATCTGCTGACTGGAGTGGGTAACGCAGTAGAGTAAAATGTTTATTTTAGTTTCAGACAAGTTTAATTGTAGGAAGCATAAGTTTTTACTCACAAGTGTAACAACACAGTGTGGTTAAAGACTTAGTAGCCTAGTTGTAGTCACGATATGGTTACCTATAAGTACAAACAGTTATGTTTTTGTGTTATTACATATTTATTCACTTATTTATGGAAATCTTCTAAACTACCCACAATGCACTAGTTCTTAACGTCATATGTATTATCAACTCTATGCTACCGAGTTTGTATGCCAGTGTAACGGTGTAATGCAGTTACATTTAAAAAATGTATTTAACCTTTATTTAACCAGGAAAGCCTGCTAAGGACAAATTATTATTTACAATGACGGCCAAACCCCTGCCAAACCCCGGCCAAACCCTAACCCAGACGATGCTGGGCCACTGTGCGTTGCCCTATGGGACTCCCTATCACGGCCTGTTATGATACAGCCTAGTTTTGAACCAGGGTCTGTAGTGACGCCTCTAGCACTGAGATGCAGTACCTTAGATCGCTGCTCGTGTGTTTACATTACAGTCAGTGATAAAGGATGTTATTCTGGGTAACCCAATGTGATTCTGGGTAACCCACAGCAGATTTCTGGAGAAATTGGAAATTGAGTGGTCCTGGGATACAAATGTATAAAGTTGACATTACATCATAAAATCCACCTTTTACATCATAAATTAGCAATTTATGTTTTAGTAACTTCTTCCATGTGGGTTTTATGCTAAAGTTCCCTCTTTCAAGTTGGTAGCAAACTGGAAAATGCATCATCTTTAGGAGTGCTATTTATATCCTGATCATTCATCCACACTGCATCTTCTTTAGGAGTGCTATTTATATCCTGATCATTCATCCACACTGCATCTTCTTTAGGAGTGCTATTTATATCCTGATCATTCATCCACACTGTGTGTCTCATCAATGCAGGTAATTTATGACATGTATAAAGTATGTGTTTTATAAACTCATGAACACCAGCCAGTTTATCAGCCCGGTTCTGTTAGTTTAGGTGGATTATACTTCTTCACCACCAGAGGGGGACATTGAGTAATATTTCAGGTTAATTTGATATATTTTGATACTAAAATGGATGACAGTTTATTCTGATGTTGTATTTATTTTATTATAGTAAATTAGGAATTATTAGGAATTGTTAAATCCACTATATGATCATAATAACTTTGACAGACATCTTGATAGTTTTTTGATAGTATATTATAGGGCAGATTTATGGAGAATTGCTGTGGGAGTGCTATTTATATCCCGTCACTACTGATCATTCATCCATACTGTGTGTGTCCCATCATTGCAGCTTTGGAAATAAATGAACTGTCCATCCATTGCTCCTTCCTGTGTTGACTCACTGACTTGAGAGACGGGAACAGGAAGGTCACACTAGGTTGATATCTAGCTCAAGCTTGCAAACGTTAACCACACCTTTCCATGTACTGTGTGATTGGGTTATCTAGAGGGAACCCGTTAGCACGGTAGGCTCTGGTGCCTTCTTGCTGTGGGCTCAAATCGACAGAGGAAATCAACCTGCTTGCTACTTTTTGTTTTGTCAACTTTTCATTAGGGATGTTATGTTTGATACCGGAGCTACGAGGCCTGCGTCCAAATCGCTAAGCAGTAAACTTCAAAGCAGTGTACCGATGCCTGTATCACTTTATCAGCAGCACGTCATCAATGGCGTCTGAAGCTTCATTTCATCAAACAACCACCTGATTGGTTTGGTATTGGGCTTGTTCGACACTGCAGGCGACTGCCAACTGACTGATCTACAAATCACCTTACATCATAAATAACTACTCATTATTATTTATAAATCAGTCAGCCAGTCACCATTTACCCACAATGCAGCATGGATTTGATGCTCTCGAACACGGCAAGTGGTTTAGTAGATGACAAAAAGGCCACACTGCGCATGCGATTCGGTGCTCAAACCTGTTGAACCTACATTGCCGTTCAAAAGTTTGGAGTCAATTAGAAATGTCCTTGTTTTCCATGAAAACATTCATGAAATGAGTTGCATAATGAATTGTAAATATAGTCAAGACTTTGACAAGGTTTTAAATAATGATTTTTAATTGGAATAATAATTGTGTCCTTCAGACTTTGAATCGTCCATTTGCAGCAATTACAGCCTTGCAGATCTTTGGCATTCTAGTTGTCAATTTGTTGAGGTAATCTGAAGAGATTTCACCCCATGTTTCCTGAAGCACCTCCCACAAGTTGGAATGGATTGATGGGCACTTCTTACGTATCATACGGTCAAGCTGCCCCCACAACAGCTCAATAGGGTTGAGATCCGGTGACTGTGCTGACCACTCCATTATAGACAGAATACCAGCTGAATGCTTCTTCCCTAAATGGAGCTGTGCTTTGGGTCATTGTCCTGGTGTAGGAGGAAGTTGGCTCCAATTAAGCGCCGTCCACAGGGTATGGCATGGCATTGCAAAATGGAGTGATAGCCTTCCTTCTTCAAGATCCCTTTTACCCTGTATAAATCTCCCACTTTACCACCACCAAAGCACCCCAGAACATCACATTGCCTCCACCATGATGACAGAAGGCGTCAAGCACTCCTCCAGCATCTTTTCATTTTTTCTGGAACTCACGAATGTTCTTGTTTGTGATCCGAACACCTCAAACTTAGATTCGTCTGTCCATAACACTTTTTTCCAATCTTCCTCTGCCCAATGTCTGTGTTAGTTTGCCCATCTTAATCTTTTGCTTTTTTTAAACGGTCTGAGATATGGACTTTTCTTTGCAACTCTGCCTAGAAGGCCAACATCCCGGAGTCGCCTCTTCACTGTTGACGTTTAGACTGGTGTTTTGCGGGTACAATTTGAATAAGCACCTAGTTGAAAACTTGTGAGGCGTCTGTTTCTCAAATTAGACACTAATGTACTTGTCCTCTTGCTCAGTTGTGCACTGGGGCCTCCTTCCATTCTGGTTAGGCCAGTTTGCGCTGTTCTGTGTAGGGAGTAGTACACAGCATTGTACGAGATCTTCAGTTTCTTTGCAATTTCTCGCATGGAATAGCCTTCATTTCTCAGAAAAAGAATAGACTAACGTTTTTCAAAAGAAAGTTATTTGTTTCTGGCCATTTTGAGCCTGTAACCGAACCCACAAATGCTGATGCTCCAGATACTCAACTAGTTTAAAGAAGGACAGTTGTATTGCTTCTTTAATCAGAACAACAGTTTTCAGCTGTGCTAACATAATTGCAAAAGGGTTTTCTAATGATCAATTAGCCTTTTAAAATGATAAACTTGGAGAATATAAAATATAGAATATAATTTGATTTGTTTAACACTTTTTTTTGGTTACTACATGATTCCATATGAGTTATTTCATAGTTTTGATGTCTTCACTATTATTCTACAATGTAGACAACAGTTAAAATAAAGAAAAAACATTGAATTTGGAGGTGTGTCCAAACAATTGAATGGTACTGAATATGCATTGTGGAGGAGAACTGATCCTAGATCTGTAAAAAGGCATAACATCTACACCAGGAACAACTGTCTGTGTTAAAAAGGCCCAGCTGGATTGAATTGAGCCATTTAAAATGACATATTTGAATGTGAAATGATTTTCGGCTAAAATATCCTGGTAGTGGGTAAAGTTTATTTATTTTATACAGTCATTTTTTCTCATCTTTATCAAGGGTATCAATAACTAGGTGCTTATTTTGATATCTAGTTATTTGACTGAATCAGAAATACAGATGTGGAGTAGATGTAGAGTTTGTTTAAAATTCTCATAAAAAAATCTGAACTAATCAAACAACACTTGTTGCTCTTTGTACGTGTTGATATAATATTCATATTTAATGGACAGAAAAAAACGTTTCCCTAAACTGCTTTATAATATTATAATTCAATGAAGAATAAAAATAGTTTTCCCTCCTCAACTGCGTTTCCTCCCTCCAGACAGCAGATGGCGACATGTGTCTTTCAGGCGATGTTTCTAGTGTGACGTCTAATCTAGTGGACGGAACGCTTCTTCAACAACTGCAGCCACCTCGGTAGCTCGCTAGCCGACAAAGTCGGAACATTCAAGTTCTTTGGACAATTTCGTGGTTTAATTGCCACTGTGATTTAAACATGCTTATGTGGAAACAACTAGCTACCCCATTAAATTTAATATTTACGTTGTAAGTCAACTAGCTGGCTGGTTAATAATTATCCTCTTCAGCATCTGATCCCGTTAGCGGGATCAAAATCCAGCGAAAAATCATATCGCCAATTAGCATTAAAAAAAAATCATAATTTAAAAAAAAAAAAAAATAATATTTTTTTTTTTTTTTTTATAGATACACCTCTCCTGAATCGACCCACGTCGTCCGATTTCAAAAAGGTTTTACAGGAAAAGCAAATCATTAGATTATATTAGATGAGTCCATCGTAAAAAGCAGCTTCATAGCCATTTTCCGACCAACCACTTGCATCACATATAATCAAAAAACAGCTAAATGCAGCACTAACCTTTTACAAACTTCATCAGATGGCACCCCTAGGACATCATGTTATACAATGCATGCATTCTTTTGTTCAATAAAGGTCATATTTATATATAAAAACAGCATTTTACATCTCTGTCTGACGTTGACTTCATTATTTCCCCTCAAAAGCGTCCCGGTAAACAATGCTGCATTTCAATAAATTACTATACTATAACGATTTTTTAAATGTATATTGTCAATCTAACATTTATAGATGAATATCTCTTGAGAACACCCGTCATACCAGATTTTAAATTAACTTTACTGGGTAATCACACTTTGCGATAAAAGGAGATGCGATACTCAGAAAATGAGCTAATATACAGAGCTCGGCGCCATCTTGGACGCAATAGCATGAACCATCTCATCTTGTATAATATTGTCAATAATCGCCTACCTTTAGTTGTCTTCATCAGAAAGCATCCCAGGTCCACAACAGATGTATTTTCGGTCAAAAAGTCCATACTTCACGTTCCATTAGCCTGATGTTGGTAGCGCGTCCTATGGCTCTCTCCAAGCGCAGCTCTGAAGTTCAGAATAAAAGCAATGCTCGCGCATGTAGGTTCGTTCAAACATGTCAAACGTTGTATAAAATAAATCTTCAGGGCCTCTAACACCAAGAGAGCCAATAAGATTCGAGGGGGATGATGTCATGGCCTTTAAAACCGTATCCAAAGGTGGGGGCAGACATGGCCGCCGGCGTCATAATGGTGATGGCCCATCCCCTGTGACCAATTTCAAACTCGTGTCATTCACTGAGTTTTGACTCTATAAGGCTCAAACCACTGTGAAAGGACTGGCGACATCTAGTGGAAGCAATAGGAAGTGCTCAGTGAACCATTGCTCACGGTGTGATTAATAGGCAAAGTGATGAAGTCGAGTCCACAATTCAGAATTACACTTCCTGTTTCAATCGGTCTCGGGGTTTTGACTGCCATATGAGTTCTGTTATACTCACAGACACCATTCAAACAGTTTTAGAAACTTTAGAGTGTTTTCTATCCATATATAATAAGTATATGCATGCCCTATCTTCTGAGTTTGATTAGTAGGCCGTTGAAAATGGGAACGATTTTTTTTCAAAATGCGCTGTGGCGCCCCCTATCCTACGGTATCCTCAAGAGGTTTAAATTAGCACTATGCTAATGCTAACTAGCTATTATCTCCGACCATGAGTTCACTAAGCTACTCTCCTCCTGTTAAAGAAGAGGTCTGCTGGACGGAGAAAGAAGCTCTGGTGAAAGAGGAGGAGGAAGAGGAGGCTGTTACAATACAAAAACAAGTAGAGGGTGAGGCTGTTACCGTGAAAGAAGAAGAGAAAGACGTTACAGAGAAAGAAGAGGAAGACGCCTTCAGAGTGAAAGAGGAGGAGGATGTTACTGTGAAAGAAGAGGAGGAAGATGCAGTTTTTGGAGTGGAGGATGAAGTGAAAGAAGATGAAGACGTTTTTGGAATGAAGGATGAAGAGGGGGAGATTACTGTCACATTAGAGGAGGACGAAGAAGAGAAGACTGGAGAACTGATTAACACCAGTAAATACAGTGAGTACTATCTAATAAAACAGGGACATTGATCTGATTAACACCAGTAAATACAGTGAGTACTATCTAATAAAACAGGGACATTGATCTGATTAACACCAGTAAATACAGTGAGTAATATCTAATAAAACAGGGACATTGATCTGATTAACAACAGTAAATACAGTGAGTACTATCTAATAAAACAGGGACATTGATCTGATTAACACCAGTAAATACAGTGAGTACTATCTAATAAAACAGGGACATTGATCTGATTAACACCAGTAAATACAGTGAGTACTATCTAATAAAACAGGGACATTGATCTGATTAACACCAGTAAATACAGTGAGTACTATCTAATAAAACAGGGACATTGATCTGGTTAACACCAGTAAATACAGTGAGAACTATCTAATAAAACAGGGACATTGATCTGATTAACACCAGTAAATACAGTGAGTACTATCTAATAAAACAGGGACATTGATCTGATTAACACCAGTAAATACAGTGAGTACTTTATATAAAACAGGGACATTGATCTTTTATTTTATTTTTTATTTCACCTTTATTTAACCAGGTAGGCAAGTTGAGAACAAGTTCTCATTTACAATTGCGACCTGGCCAAGATAAAGCAAAGCAGTTCGACAACATACAACAACACAGAGTTACACATGGAGTAAAACAAACATACAGTCAATAATACAGTAGAAAAATAAGTCTATATACAATGTGAGCAAATGAGGTGAGATAAGGGAGGTAATGACAAAAAGGCAGTGGTGGCAAAGTAAATACAATATAGCAAGTAAAACACTGGAATGGTAGATTTGAAGTAGAAGAAAGTGCAAAGTAGAAATAGAAATAATGGGGTGCAAAGGAGCAAAATAAATAAATAAATACAGTAGGGGAAGAGGTAGTTGTTTGGGCTAAATTATAGATGGGCTATGTACAGGTGCAGTGATCTGTGAGCTGCTCTAACAGCTGGTGCTTAAAGCTAGTGAGGGAGATAAGTGTTTACAGTTTCAGAGATTTTTGTAGTTCGTTCCAGTCACTGGCAGCAGAGAACTGGAAGAAGAGGCGGCCGAAGGAGGAATTGGCTTTGGGGGTGACCAGGGAGATATACCTGCTGGAGCGCGTGCTACAGATGGGTGCTGCTATGGTGACCAGCGAGCTGAGATAAGGGGGAACTTTACCTAGCAGGGTCTTGTAGATGACCTGGAGCCAGTGGGTTTGGCGACGAGTATGAAGCGAGGGCCAGCCAACGAGAGCGTACAGGTCGCAGTGGTGGGTAGTATATGGGGCTTTGGTGACAAATCGGATGGCACTGTGACAGACTGCATCCAATTTATTGAGTAGGGTATTGGAGGCTATTTTGTAAATGACATCGCCGAAGTCGAGGATCGGTAGGATGGTCAGTTTTATGAAGGTATGTTTGGCAGCATGAGTGAAAGATGCTTTGTTGCGAAATAGGAAGCCAATTCTAGATTTAACTTTGGATTGGAGATGCTTATAGTGAGTCTGGAAGGAGAGTTTACAGTCTAACCAGACACCTAGGTATTTGTAGTTGTCCACATATTCTAAGTCAGAACCGTCCAGAGTAGTGATGCTGGACAGGCGGGCAGGTGCAGGCAGCGATTGTTTGAAGACCATGCATTTAGTTTTACTTGTATTTAAGAGCAGTTGGTGGGCACGGAAGGAGAGTTTTATGGCATTGAAGCTTGTCTGGAGGGTTGTTAACACAGTGTCCAAAGAAGGGCCAGAAATATACAGAATGGTGTTGTCTGCGTAGAGGTGGATCAGAGATTCACCAGCAGCAAGAGCGACATCATTGATGTATACAGAGAAGAGAGTCGGCCCAAGAATTGAACCCTGTGGCACCCCATAGAGACTACCAGAGGTCCTGACAACAGGCCCTGCGATTTGACACACTGAACTCTATCAGAGAAGTAGTTGTTGAACCAGGCGAGGCAATCATTTGAGAAACCAAGGCTGTTCAGTCTGCCAATAAGAATGTGGTAACTGACAGAGTCGAAAGCCTTGGCCAGGTCAATGAATACGGCTGCACAGTATTGTTTCTTATCGATGGCGGTTAAGATATCGTTTAGGACCTTGAGCGTCACTGAGGTGCAGTTGCTGTTTGAGGTGAAGAAACATTTGTTTTGAGAAGCTCCACAACTCATTAGTGGTGGTGCATTAAGACAATCAGAAATACTATCAGACATCCACAAATGGGCACATTTATAGACCTACATTTGCACACAGGCCAGGTAGACTAGTCCTACTTCTATATGTGTAACCAGGTAGACTAGTCCTACTTCTATATGCGTAATTAGGTGTGCGTCCTTACTCAACATTGACAGGAGTGTTTCAAACAAAAGACAATTAATAAATTGACAACTGACGCATCTTGCGGGGTCAGGTCTGGGTGGTCTGCCAGGGGCCGTTTCATTTAGTATCTGTTTGGGTCAGTTGGGGAATGATTGTATTTCCCCATAGTATGTTGTACCGAAGTTGAAAGGGAGTGTAACTTTATGACTATTGTTAGATTCGGGCTAAACTTTGAACATTGAGATATTAACCTGTTACATCTAGACGTTCTGCTAGCGGAACACCGCTCCAATATCCAATGATGGGCGTGGCACGAATTACAAATTCCTCAAATATCCGAAAACTTCCATTTTTCAAACATATGACTATTTTACACCATTTTAAAGACAAGACTCTCCTTTATCTAACCACACTGTCCGATTTCAAAAAGGCTTTACAACGAAAGCAAAACATTAGATTGTCAGGAGAGTACCCAGCCAGAAATAATCAGACACCCATTTTTCACCTGACCCCGCAAGATGGGTCAGTTTTGGCAATTTTAGCAGACATAGAAAGGGGCCTATATTGGAGACCAAAAGTCGTCTGGCACACTACTTAGAGTTTCAACAACATGAATAACTTATTTCTAGCCTACAATCATCGATGTTACTACTAATGTGAAAACAAGACAAAATATGACTATTCTTGCTCATTTTAAGACAAATGTCAAGTAATCATTACATTCATTACAAACGTCAATTGTTGTACAACATCATGGCTACGCTGTTGGCATCACCTTTTACAGTGGATTTTCGCTGTTGTGGGCCATTAACCATCTGTATGACTTTGTTGTTCACACAGGAGAGAGACGGGACTATCGTGGGTCCTCTGGGGGAGCCTCAACAACCTCATGATGCTGACAAGGCAGAGAAGAGTCTCTCCACATCAGAACACCTCAAGAAACGCCAGCGGAGAACCACAGGGAAAAGATCTCACCGCTGCTTTGACTGTGGGAAAAGATGCACCTCATCAGGCATTATATCACACCGGAGAATTCACACAAGTGATCATTCTCACTGCTGCTCTGATTGTGGGACATTTTTTAAATCTTCATCAGAACTCAAAATACACCTGAGAAATCACACAAAAGAGAAACCTTACTTCTGCTCTGACTGTGGGAAGAGTTTTCCTCTGTCAACCAGCCTGATATCACACCAGAGAACACACACAAGAGAGAGAACTTACAGTTGTGATCAATGTGGGAGGAGTTTTCCTATTTTAATCGCCCTGATATCACACCAGAGAACACACACAGGAAAGAAACCATGTAGCTGTGATGAATGTGGGAAGAGTTTTGCTTCACCTGGCGGCCTGACAGCACACCAGAGAACACACACAGGAGAGAAACCTTTTGGCTGTAATCAATGTGGGAAGAGTTTTACTCTGCTAAGCAGCCTGATATACCACCAGAAAACACACACAGGAGAGAAACCTTATAGCTGTGCTCAATGTGGGAAGAGTTTTACTTGTTCTAGCATGCTGACTAGACACCATAGAACACACACAGGAGAGAAACGTTATAGCTGTAATCAATGTGAGAAGAGATACTCTAGTAAAAGATCTCTGATTAAACATCAGAAAATTCATGGAGTTATTTCATGATATCAATGAATTAATGTCACAATGTAGAATGTTTTAACATTGTAGAAGGAGTATTTTAGTGATGTCACAATGTAGAACCCTAAACGTTTGTCCCCTGTTCTATTGATTTCAACATGATATGGATATTAGCCTCAGGGGAAAATCCAGGCTCTGAAATGGAAGAGTTACTATTTATGTGATTTAACAAAAAGTGAGTAACAAAAAAAGAGTTCTGTTACACTTACCATATTGGTGACCCACTTGAATCAAAACGCAACACTTCAAAATGTAGCTTGCTGTTTTCTACAAATTGTCCTCTAACCAGTGATGTACACATTATTCCCAGATTCCGTGTGGTTTTTGAGCTGTTAGTTTTAACAGGACGTGCAACCTCATCTCCCTCCTGTCACACAAATGATTTCAACATGATATCGATGAGTGATGACAAATAAGTGTTGCATTCCTTTGTTTAGCGACCCCTACATTTAAATGCATCATTCCAAAATATAGCTGACTGTCTTCTGCAGGTTGTCCTCTAACCAGTGAGGTAAAATATATCTCCCATTTCCATGTTTTTTTATTTGTGTTAGTTTCAACAACAGTACAACCTGATTTCCCCCCTGACGATATCAGTGATTTATTGCTACTTGTCAAAAAAATACAAGTAATATGATTATTGTGGCAGATGTTTGTGTATATAGCATATTATATGTTTAGTTTTTCAATATATCACAAACTGTTTCTGCGTATTTGTTATTGAAAACTGTGTTTTGACATTGGGGCTATCCCATCTAGCAAAATGTCTTTGAAAAGAAGCCTATGCCCGATGTCCTATATTCGTTCGGTTGTAGTTAAATTACTTGAAAACTACTTAATTTCAACGTACTTCCAAGTAGCCTAGTGGTTAGAGCGTTGAGCCAGTAACCAAAAAGTTGCTGGATCGAATCCCCGAGCTGACAAGGTAAAAATATGTTGAACCCACTGTTCCTAGGCCGTCATTGTCGATAATAATTTGTTCTTAACTGACTTGCCTAGTTAAATAAAGGTTAAATGAAAAGTGGACGAGAGTTCTAGAAGCTAGTGATTTTTTGGATTCTATAAAGAATAAAATGAAAAAAATAATACGATTTGTATATTATTATTATTTAGTAATACGTGTTTTTTTTCTTGTTTTTAATTGTTGACAGCCATTAGACACCATGTTTATATTGGTGAAGGTGAAGCATTGTAGTTGATTATAATGTGAAATGGAAGTTGTTTTCTGTTGGTGGTGAGCAAACTTGTCCAACAAAAATATAGGATATATTTGTTGTCTTAAGGGGGAAGGTGTTACAGGCTTTGGTTTTTCCATTTATGTTTTGAGGTTGAACTTTAGCTCGTTAGCACGTCTAGCTGGTTAGCACGTATAGCTCGTTAGCACGTCTAGCTCGTCAGCACGTCTAGCTCGTCAGCACGTCTAGCTCATTTGCACGTCTAGCTCGTTAGCACGTCTAGCTCGTCAGCACGTCTCGCTCGTTAGCACGTCTCGCTCATTTGCACGTCTCGCTCGTTAGCCCGTCTAGCTCGTTAGCACGTCTAGCTCCGTTAGCACGTCTAGCTCGTTAGCACGTCTAGCTCGTTAGCCCGTCTAGCTCGTTAGCCCGTCTAGCTCGTTAGCACGTAGGACGCACTGATTGGTGTCACCTCGTTAGTCAGTATGTGTTACACCTGTGCTGGCTTGTCCATCTCGTTAGTGGGAAGGTGTTTCACCTGAGCTGGTCCAGGTTCTATTTAAGAGTGTCTGGCCCAGTGCTCCAGTTGTCTTGATACATGTGGAGAGTCAACACCTTTAGTTGCTCCACCTTTTTGGTTTGCTTCCTGTCTTTAAGTTTGGTGTGGGTTTTTCTTTTGTTTTCCTCTTCTTGGGCAGATTTAGTGGGTCTCATGGTGGGTGTCTTTTAGGTCCCAGTTGTTGTTACTAGTCAACTTTCAGTGGACACTGAGAGCAAAACTGCAAGATTATGTTATAATACTTTTATTGCATCAAATGGTTGTTTTATGCAACAGAATAGAGGGTTCTTAGAACTATCGTGTCTGTGTTCTACTGAGGATGGGCCTCTGGGAGAAAACACTGACAGGAGATTTACAATGACTTTTGGGTGATAAAACCTAAAGAGACCGCATTCCAGAGCATGAGTTAATGTTTCTGTTCTATATGGTACCAGGGAGATGGCTCAGTTGGTAGAGCATGGTGTTTGCAACGCCAGCATGGTGTGTGCAACACCAGCGTTGCGGGTTCGATTCCCACGGGGGGCCAGTACAAAAAAATGCATAAAATGAAATTAAATGTATGAAATGTAGGCATTCACTACTGTAAGTTGCTCTGGATAAGAGCGTCTGCTAAATGACTAAAATGTAAATGAGATATGACCCCAGGGCCAGACCCTGGTCTCTACACAAAGACTACTGTTTTTACAGCAGATACTGTCTGCTGAGAATATTAAGTATCATTCATACAAATCTTAACCTTGTGACCCGTTCTATACATCTGTTGTTGGTCATGTAGGTTGAAAGGGGTATATCTTGGCTGTAAAATACCTTTGTACTTTTGTATCGTGGCTCTCAACGAATCATCTGGGGGTGATTCGCCGACCAGCCATCGTTTATCATAGAACACTCAATTGATTCACTTTATATGTGTACGTTGTATTGACCTGCTCCCTTATAAGTGAATAAAGATTTAGTTTTAGAATAACTCTGACTTGTGTGATAAGTTTGTCTCCTCAATTGATATTAAAGAAATTAACCACATTTGGGGATGTGTATCTTGACTTGGTGACCATTCCTGACGACCTGGGTAAATCGTGCACGAGGGATCCCTCTAACTTGGGATCTCAGGGAGACCACACTTCGGGAACGGAGCAAATGGACCCACCTTTGATCTGTGAGGCAGCGAGCCGAGTGGATACCACATCTCGAACATAGTTTTTAAAAAAGAAAGAGGTGAGCGAAACACACAAAGTGTGTGTTCCTGTGTGGAGGTGTAAACAGGGCCCAGTCAGTAGGCTCTGAGTGTGTGTTCCTGTGTGGAGGTGTAAACAGGGCCCAGTCAGTAGGCTCTGAGTGTGTATTCCTGTGTGGAGGTGTAAACAGGGCCCAGTCAGTAGGCTCTGAGTGTGTATTCCTGTGTAGAGGTGTAAACAGGGCCCAGTCAGTAGGCTCTGAGTGTGTATTCCTGTGTAGAGGTGTAAACAGGGCCCAGTCAGTAGGCTCTGAGTGTGTATTCCTGTGTGGAGGTGTAAACAGGGCCCAGTCAGTAGGCTCTGAGTGTGTGTTCCTGTGTGGAGGTGTAAACAGGGCCCAGTCAGGAGGCTCTGAGTGTGTATTCCTGTGTGGAGGTGTAAACAGGGCCCAGTCAGGAGGCTCTGAGTGTGTATTCCTGTGTGGAGGTGTAAACAGGGCCCAGTCAGGAGGCTCTGAGTGTGTATTCCTGTGTGGAGGTGTAAACAGGGCCCAGTCAGTAGGCTCTGAGGCTGAGTCAGCAGGCTCTGAGGCTGAGTCAGCTATCTGTATGAACTGGATGAAAACTAGAATCTGTGTTTACTAGTTAAGACCATTTATGGTATAGTATAAGATAGTACGGTGCACCTGTAATTGTTTTAAACCTGTAATTTTTTTAAACCTGTACCCCATTTTAGAAGTATTGAAAGATGTAAATGTATGAGTTGCATTATTCTAGGAACTAACCATGAGATAGAAATGTGAAAATATTCCTGCAGGTTAAAATATTGTTGAAAAACAACTAATTGATTAGGTATGTTTGAGAATAGTATTGTGTGACTGTGATATGAGAGTTGTGTGACTGTGGAAATGAGTCTTAATCTGACGTTTGGATAGTAACATAGAAATATGCTGAATCAGATGATTGAAATGTGGATAATAAGCGGGATGATATTTTAGAAAGCAGCGGAAGGTCTATAGTTCCTGGGAGGCTTGATTTTGCCGTGGTCTCTGGGAGGTTAGAGAACCGTTGAGGATCCCATGGTCATTGTCTGGGAAACTAAAGTTTATTTTTGGTTCTGCTGGGAGGATGTTTGGAGAGCTGCTTCGTTGCTATGGAGAGTCCCTGAAAAAGCAAATGGAATGGTTGTCGTGACTACCTGAGAATTTCTTACGTTTTATATGGATTCTGTGAATATATGAAAATATGATGAATTGTATGTGTGTATAATGATTACTAGAGATTTGATGAAGTAATACTGGGAATATAATTAGATACAATTTAAACAACCCATATGTAGACGAACGTAGGTTTTGAGTTGGTATCTTTAATGGATCATTTGATAAAGATGAGGTTTAAGCATTATTAAACTGTCTACAAAGTCTGGGCAGTTGTCTCAGAAACTGATGGGAGTGTGTCCACTTTAGGGTAAGTTACCCTAACAATGTAACTATAAAACGCTTATTGGATTTTCTCCGTCCGGGTACTACATTTCAAATACATGTAAATCTACATTTGAAATGGGGGGGGGGGGGGTCTCCCTGGTATGAGAGGAGTTGGGGGGGAGTTTAGTTAGTTAGTTAGTTAACGAAGCTAACGTTAGCTAGTTCATTATCACAAAAGTGAGAACTGCTCTAGATTGGAAACTTACGTTAATGAGTGTAAAGCCATGTTGTCTTTATGGAAACGATATACAATATATGGGAAAGAATATAGTTGAGGAAATAATCCAAACCTAGTTGTGCCTAGTTAGGACATAACGTTAGCTAGCTAGCTAACGGTACTGTACTGTAGCTCATACAACGCCGACGGTCAAACCCGGCTTTCTATTATTTACGTTCATTAACTATAGTAACGTTATGGAATATATTCACAGAAAACTATCATTGTCTTCGTTATTCATTATTAGTATGTTATATTATTATAATACATTATTTCGAGACATATTCAGAGCCAAACATCAACCCAACTTAACCTTTTTAACTGTTGTCGCATCCAAACTTGTCACCATCGTTTTCAGTTGTAATTGCGAAGTTCCCGGAAGAAGTCCAGCAACAACGGAGGTTCCTCGATGAACCCACCTTCTAACAAGTTCTTTGAAGAACCTTTTGGGGCTGTTTTTCATTGACCAAGAACCCTACGGTTCTTAGGGGATCTGAGAACAACTCCAGTTGAACCCTTCATTTTTAGAGTGTAGTCGGCTCTATTTACTCTCAGATTCAAACATGATGATTAGCATCAACGATCAAGTCAGCTGCTGCTGCTCCAATACAGTATGAGGTGAGACGGTGAACTGACGTTCAACTGGGCAGTCAGCTGCTGCTGCTCCAATACAGTATGAGGTGAGACGGTGAACTGATGTTGAACTGGGCAGTCAGCTGCTGCTGCTCCAATACAGTATGAGGTGAGACGGTGAACTGATGTTGAACTGGGCAGTCAGCTGCTGCTGCTCCAATACAGTATGAGGTGAGACGGTGAACTGATGTTGAACTGGGCAGTCAGCCGCTGCTGCTCCAATACAGTATGAGGTGAGACGGTGAACTGATGTTGAACTGGGCAGTCAGCTGCTGCTGCACCAATACAGTATGAGGTGAGACGGTGAACTGATGTCGAACTGGGCAGTCAGCTGCTGCTGCTCCAATACAGTATGAGGTGAGACGGTGAACTGATGTCGAACTGGGCAGTCAGCTGCTGCTGCTCCAATACAGTATGAGGTGAGACGGTGAACTGATGTTGAACTGGGCAGTCAGCTGCTGCTGCTCCAATACAGTATGAGGTGAGACGGTGAACTGATGTTGAATCATAATGATTAAGTTAATTAAAATGAATTAGTGATACTATTAAAAAATTGTATTTGTCATATTAAATATATTACTCTATTGTTATCAGATAGAAACATGATGGAATATTGTACATCATATTAGCATCAACATACATTATTGTTTCATACAATTTCACATAATAAGGATATTTAATATTTTCAAGTTCAGAACTCATCACCTGCTATGTAAAAGAGACAGCATTGACCATTGTGCATTATTCTATCTGGGATCCTTGGGACATCCCTACCCTAAACCCTAACCTTAACCCCTACCTTAACCATTTTAAATGTCAACTTCAACGGGCTAGGGACGTCCCAAGGATGTATCTCTACCTGAAAATACATGATCTAAGTGATTGATAGTTGGTATTCAGCAGTCATAAAGCCTTATTTACTTTAATGAACTACTAAAATAGTGATTTAGTCAGACAGCATAGACAGCAGCTCTACACTTTATTGAGTGACTGATCCATTCATCCTTCCATCCCTCCTCAGCCTTCCTCTCCTCTGAAGACCCAGTGAGGGTGGAGCTCAGTCAGAGAGCTGTTGAGGGACTGGTTAGGAAGAACACTTCTACATCCAGAGAGGTGAGAGGTCACACATGGTTTAGATGGTAAATATTTATGTCCCCTTAGCGGTTCATCACGTCAGCAAAAGGTAATATGTTCCATCATTATGTTTATTTACATTAGTGCAAATTGTCCACTGATATGGGTGTAATTTCTCACCCCTTTTGGCTGTATGAAAGTTAATTTCCCCTCAGGCACACACATTTCTTCTTTGTTATTACCCGAGCCACTGCCTGTTCAGCCTGCTATCATCCAGAAGGTGAGGTCAGTACAGGTGCATCAAAGCTGGAACTGAAAGACTGAAAAACAGCTTCTATCTCCAGGCCATCAGACTGCTAAACAGCTTCTATCTCCAGACCATCAGACTGTTAAACAGCTTCTATCTCCAGGCCATCAGACTGGTAAACAGCTTCTATCTCCAGACCATCAGACTGTTAAACAGCTTCTATCTCCAGACCATCAGACTGTTAAACAGCTTCTATCTCCAGGCCATCAGACTGATAAACAGCTTCTATCTCCAGGCCATCAGACTGATAAACAGCTTCTATCTCCAGGCCATCAGACTGATAAACAGCTTCTATCTCCAGACCATCAGACTGTTAAACAGCTTCTATCTCCAGACCATCAGACTGCTAAACAGCTTCTATCTCCAGGCCATCAGACTGTTAAACAGCTTCTATCTCCAGACCATCAGACTGTTAAACAGCTTCTATCTCCAGACCATCAGACTGATAAACAGCTTCTATCTCCAGGCCATCAGACTGATAAACAGCTTCTATCTCCAGACCATCAGACTGATAAACAGCTTCTATCTCCAGACCATCAGACTGATAAACAGCTTCTATCTCCAGACCATCAGACTGATAAACAGCTTCTATCTCCAGACCATCAGACTGTTAAACAGCTTCTATCTCCAGGCCATCAGACTGTTAAACAGCTTCTATCTCCAGACCATCAGACTGTTAAACAGCTTCTATCTCCAGGCCGTCAGACTGGTAAACAGCTTCTATCTCCAGGCCATCAGACTGTTAAACAGCTTCTATCTCCAGGCCGTCAGACTGTTAAACAGCTTCTATCTCCAGGCCATCAGACTGTTAAACAGCTTCTATCTCCAGGCCGTCAGACTGATAAACAGCTTCTATCTCCAGGCCGTCAGACTGATAAACAGCTTCTATCTCCAGGCCATCAGACTGATAAACAGCTTCTATCTCCAGACCATCAGACTGTTAAACAGCTTCTATCTCCAGGCCATCAGACTGTTAAACAGCTTCTATCTCCAGGCCATCAGACTGATAAACAGCTTCTATCTCCAGACCATCAGACTGTTAAACAGCTTCTATCTCCAGGCCATCAGACTGGTAAACAGCTTCTATCTCCAGACCATCAGACTGATAAACAGCTTCTATCTCCAGACCATCAGACTGTTAAACAGCTTCTATCTCCAGGCCATCAGACTGTTAAACAGCTTCTATCTCCAGACCATCAGACTGTTAAACAGCTTCTATCTCCAGACCATCAGACTGATAAACAGCTTCTATCTCCAGACCATCAGACTGTTAAACAGCTTCTATCTCCAGGCCATCAGACTGTTAAACAGCTTCTATCTCCAGACCATCAGACTGTTAAACAGCTTCTATCTCCAGACCATCAGACTGTTAAACAGCTTCTATCTCCAGACCATCAGACTGATAAACAGCTTCTATCTCCAGGCCATCAGACTGTTA
This sequence comes from Salmo salar, assembly GCF_965601325.2. Classification (NCBI taxonomy): domain Eukaryota; kingdom Metazoa; phylum Chordata; class Actinopteri; order Salmoniformes; family Salmonidae; genus Salmo; species Salmo salar. Next base: position 355,154 of record NW_027675480.1, read on the forward strand.
AACAGCTTCTATCTCCAGGCCATCAGACTGTTAAACAGCTTCTATCTCCAGGCCATCAGACTGTTAAACAGCTTCTATCTCCAGGCCATCAGACTGTTAAACAGCTTCTATCTCCAGGCCATCAGACTGTTAAACAGCTTCTATCTCCAGGCCATCAGACTGTTAAACAGCTTCTATCTCCAGACCATCAGACTGATAAACAGCTTCTATCTCCAGGCCATCAGACTGTTAAACAGCTTCTATCTCCAGGCCATCAGACTGTTAAACAGCTTCTATCTCCAGGCCATCAGACTGTTAAACAGCTTCTATCTCCAGGCCATCAGACTGTTAAACAGCTTCTATCTCCAGGCCATCAGACTGTTAAACAGCTTCTATCTCCAGGCCGTCAGACTTTTAAACAGCTTCTATCTCCAGACCATCAGACTGTTAAACAGCTTCTATCTCCAGACCATCAGACTGTTAAACAGCTTCTATCTCCAGGCCATCAGACTGGTAAACAGCTTCTATCTCCAGGCCATCAGAGTGTTAAACAGCTTCTATCTCCAGGCCGTCAGACTGTTAAACAGCTTCTATCTCCAGACCATCAGACTGTTAAACAGCTTCTATCTCCAGACCATCAGACTGTTAAACAGCTTCTATCTCCAGGCCATCAGACTGGTAAACAGCTTCTATCTCCAGACCATCAGACTGATAAACAGCTTCTATCTCCAGGCCATCAGACTGATAAACAGCTTCTATCTCCAGGCCATCAGACTGTTAAACAGCTTCTATCTCCAGACCATCAGACTGTTAAACAGGTTCTATCTCCAGGCCATCAGACTGATAAACAGCTTCTATCTCCAGGCCATCAGACTGTTAAACAGCTTCTATCTCCAGACCATCAGACTGTTAAACAGCTTCTATCTCCAGACCATCAGACTGTTAAACAGCTTCTATCTCCAGGCCATCAGACTGTTAAACAGCTTCTATCTCCAGACCATCAGACTGTTAAACAGCTTCTATCTCCAGGCCATCAGACTGTTAAACAGCTTCTATCTCCAGGCCATCAGACTGGTAAACAGCTTCTATCTCCAGACCATCAGACTGATAAACAGCTTCTATCTCCAGGCCATCAGACTGATAAACAGCTTCTATCTCCAGGCCATCAGACTGTTAAACAGCTTCTATCTCCAGACCATCAGACTGTTAAACAGCTTCTATCTCCAGGCCATCAGACTGTTAAACAGCTTCTATCTCCAGGCCATCAGACTGTTAAACAGCTTCTATCTCCAGACCATCAGACTGATAAACAGCTTCTATCTCCAGGCCATCAGACTGTTAAACAGCTTCTATCTCCAGGCCATCAGACTGTTAAACAGCTTCTATCTCCAGGCCATCAGACTGTTAAACAGCTTCTATCTCCAGGCCATCAGACTGATAAACAGGCATCATGAAATCATTGGCCCTTTAATAATGTTTACATATCATTTCTCATCTCATATGTATTAACTGTATCTCAGTCTATGCTGCTCTGACATTGTTTATCCATATATTTATATATTCCTAATTCCATTCCTTTACTTAGATTTGTGTGTATTAGGTATTTGTTGTGAAATTGTTAGATATTAATTGTTAGATATTACTGCACTGTGGGAACTAGAAGGACAAGCATTTCACTACACCTGCAATAACATCTGCTGAACACCTGTATGTGACCAACAACATTTGATTTATTATGAAGGTCATTTGTGTCAAATTTACTTTTCCCCTCATTCACCCCATCTCTTTACATTGCTGATGCATAATCAGTGGCCTGACTGTGTCAAAGGCCCATCCTGGTAGATCTGAACCTAATGCAGCTTGGAGTGATCAGATGACAGAAGTCACATTTAGGTGCCAGGTGTAACTGAGGCCATAGATGCTCCATATCCATTACTTTGAGTGTTATATATAATATGACTAAATGTGTTTCTGTGTTGCAGGGACAGTCAATAAATGGAACAGCAAGGTCACAGAACATGACATAAGCAGAGCTGTGGGAGACCACCTCAAGCCCCTGGTAGAGCCGGGGGTGGTGTTTACCACTCCACCACGCCTTCAGCAGGCTGGAAAAGTGGGATTGATACAGTTTTTCATACTAAGGTGGACCAATAGTTTGTTGATTGGTCAGTCATTGGGTTAATTTGTTTTACAATATGTTCAAATCAAATCAAGCTTTATTTATACAGCACATTTCAGACATGGATGCAACACAATGGCTTCACAGGAAAAAACTATGAAAATAAAAAGAAATATTTAGTACACAAATATGAGGATAAAAAACAATAACAACTGAAAGATGAATGAGCATTGTAAGGAAATGCCATTGATTAAAATATCAACAATATGATGCAATATCCAACCCAAAATAGAATTTGTTTTTTAGGAGGGGCTCTGAAAGACACTATGGGGGTGTCCACTGGAAGTTGACTAGTAACAACAACTGGGACCTAAAAGACACCCACCATGAGACCCACTAAATCTGCCCAAGAAGAGGCAAACAAAAGAAAAACCCACACCAAACTTAAAGACAGGAAGTAAACCAAAAAGGTGGAGCAACTAAAGGTGTTGACTCTCCACATGTATCAAGACAACTGGAGCACTGGGCCAGACACTCTTAAATAGAACCTGGACCAGCTCAGGTGAAACACCTTCCCACTAACGAGATGGACAAGCCGTGTAACACATACTGACTAACGAGGTGACACCAATCAGTGCGTCCTACGTGCTAACGAGCTAGACGTGCTAACGAGCTAGACGTGCTAACGAGCTAGACGTGCTAACAAGCTAGACGAGCTGACGGAGCTAGACGTGCTAACGAGCTAGACGTGCTGACGGAGCTAGACGTGCTGACGAGCTAGACGAGCTGACGGAGCTAGACGTGCTGACGGAGCTAGACGTGCTGACGGAGCTAGACGTGCTAACGAGCCATACGTGCTAACGGGCTAGACGTGCCAACGAGCCATACGTGCCAACGAGCTAGACGTGCTAGACGTGCTAACGAGCTATACGTGCTAACGAGCTAGACGTACTAAAGTCCAACCTCAAAACATAAATGGAAAAACCAAAGCCTGTAACACCTTAAGACAACAAATATATCCTATATTTTTGTTGGAAAAGTTTGCTCACCACCAACAGAAAACAACTTCCATTTCACATTATAATCAACTAAAATGCTTCACCTCCTGTCAACAATTAAAAACAAGAAAAACACACTTATTTCAAAATAATAATATACAATTGAAATATTTTTTTCTCCTTTTTCTCTTCTTTCTATAGAATCCTAAAACTCACTAGCTTCTAGAACTCTCGTCTTCCTAAAACTCACTAGCTTCTAGAACTCTCGTCTTCCTAAAACTCACTAGCTTCTAGAACTCTCGTCTTCCTAAAACTCACTAGCTTCTAGAACTCTCGTCTTCCTAAAACTCACTAGCTTCTAGAACTCTGGTCCACTTGGAACGAGCCCAAAAAAACTCATCTCCAATACGGAAAAAGTCAAAATAAATTGTGATCAAATGTACACCCCTTGGTTAATATGTATTGGCAATAATTAACTTAATGGTGAGGCATGGAATAATAAAACGTATATTTTGTCAGGCTGAATGTTTGAAATATGAGGTGATGTGAGACATGATTCTTCAGTAGTGGAATAAAGACAATTAACGCTTGAATGTTGTGAAGAAATACTGGAGTGATGTAGGATTGTTAATAAAATTGATTACAGACCAAATGATTATACTGCGTCCATGTGTATTTATTTCTTTATTTTAACCTTCATTTAACAGTAACCGAAAGGTTGCTGGATTGAATCGCGAGCTGACAAGGTAAATCTGTCGTTCTGCACCTGAACATGGCAGTTAACCCTCTGTTCCCCGGTAGGCAATAATTGTCAATAAGTCAGTTATGAACAAATTCTGATTTTCAATGACGGCCCAACGCTCTAACCACTAGGCTACCTGCAACTAAAGTTGAAATTAAGTTTTTTTCAAGTCACTGAAAAAACGGGGCATAGTCATATTTTCAATTACATGTTGCTAGATGGGATATCCCCGATGTCAAAACACAGTTTTAACGTGTCCAAATCAATAACCAATATGCAGAAACAGTTTGTGATAAATTGAAAACCTAAACATAAAATGTGCTATATACACAAACATCTGCCACAATAATCATATTACTTGTATTTTTTAAACAAGCACCTTATAAACTGCACCAGAAACGCTGTTGTTTTGACAAGTAGCAATAAATCACTGATATCGATTAGGGGGGAAATCAGGTTGTACTGTTGTTGAAACTAACACAAATAAAATAAACACATGGAAATGGGAGATATATTTTACCTCACTGGTTAGAGGACAACCTGCAGAAGACAGTCAGCTACATTTTGGAGTGATGCATTTAAATTTAGGGGTCGCTAAACAAAGGAACACAACACTTATGTCATAACTCATCGATATAATGCTGAAATCATTAGTTTGACAGAATGGAGATGAGGTTACTCATCCTGTTAAAACTAACAGCTCAAAAACCTCATGGAATCTGGGAATAATGTGTACATCCCTGGTTAGAGGACAACTTGTAGAAAGCTGCTAGATACATTTTGAAGAGTTGCATTTTGATTCAAGTGGGTCGCCAACGTGGTAAGTGTAACACAACTCTTTCTTTTGTTAGTCACTTTTTGTTATATCACATAAATAGTAACTCTTCCATTTCAGAGCCTGGATTTTCCCCCTGAGGCTAATATCCATATCATGTTGAAATCAATAGAACAGGGGACAAACGTTTAGGTTCTACATTGTGACACTATTAAAATACTCCTACTACAATGTTAAAACATTCTACATTGTGACATTATATCATTGATATCATGAAACAACTCATTCATGTATTTTCTGATGTTTGATCAGATGTCTTTTACCGGAGAATCTCTTGTCACACTGATCACAGCTACAAGGTTTCTCTCCTGTGTGTGTTCTCTGGTGTCGAGTCAGATGGTCAGATGTTGTAAAACTCTTCCCACATTGTTCACAGCTATAAGATTTCTCTCCTGTGTGTGTTCTCTGGTGTCGAGTCAGATGGTCAGATGTTGTAAAACTCTTCCCACATTGTTCACAGCTATAAGATTTCTCTCCTGTGTGTGTTCTCTGGTGTCGAGTCAGATGGTCAGATGTTGTAAAACTCTTCCCACATTGTTCACAGCTATAAGGTTTCTCTCCTGTGTGTGTTCTCTGGTGTGAAGTCAGAGAGCTAGATGCAGCAAAACTCTTCCCACATTGACCACAGCTATAAGGTTTCTCTCCTGTGTGTGTTCTCTGGTGTGATATCAGGCTGCATGACTGAGTAAAACTCCTCCCACATTGACCACAGTTATAAGGTTTCTCTCCTGTGTGGATTCTCTGGTGTGCAGTCAGATTTCCAGATTGACCAAAACTCTTCCCACATTGAGTACAGCTATAAGGTCTCTCTCCTGTGTGGATTCTCTGATGAATTTTAATGCCTGCTGGGGAGGTGCATCTCTTCCCACAGTCAGAGCAGCAGTGAGTTCTCTTCCTTGTGGGTCTCTGCAGGTGTTTCTTGAGGTGTTCTGATCTGGAGAGACTCTTCTCTGCCTCTTCAGCATCATGATGTTGTTGAGGCTCCCCAGAGGATCCACGATAGTCCCGTATCTCTCCTGTGTGAACAACAAAGTCAGACAGATGGTTAAAGGCCCACAACAGCGGTAATCCACTGTAAAAGGTGATGCCAACAGCGGAGCCATGATGTTGGACAACAATTGACGTCTGTAATGAATGTTAAAATTATTTGATATTTGCCTTAAAATGAGCAAGAATAGTCATATTTTGTCTTGTTTTCACATTCGTAGTGACATTGATGATTGTAGGCTAGAAATACGTTATTCATGTTGTTGAAACTCTAAGCAGTGTGCCGGACGACTTTTGGTCTCCAATATAGGCCCCTTTCTGTGTTTGCTAAAATTGCGGGACGAGGGCAATTTGATTGCAGAAACTCCTCCCTGCTAATGAGGAAACCGATAGTTATGGATGTACTATATCTGCCTGGAGCAAAAATGGTGAGCAAAGACTTTAGTTTTTCACAATGTATTCTGAATGTGAATGGGGGAAATTCAGGGGAGTAACCTCCATTTCCAGGTTGATGATGAGTTCATTTCACACTACTTTGGATTATAATTGTAAGGATATTTGAATGTCCTGTTTAATATAATGTTTGCTAAAGCATTAAGAATTATGTGTAATTATTGAAGAACCGCGTTAATGACAGTATCCATTTGGGTGTTGTCAATAAAGTTAAGATTTTATTGATTTATTTAACCAGGTAGGCCAGTTGAGAACAAGTTCTCATTTACAACTGCGACCTGGCCAAGATAAAGCAAAGCAGTGCGACACAAACAACACAGAGTTACAAGTGGGATAAACAAACGTACAGTCAATAACACAACAGAAAAATCTATATACAGTGTGTGCAAATGGATTAACCTGTTGGGGATAGGGGGCAGTATTTGCACGGCCGGATAAAAAACGTACCTGATTTAATCTGGTTACTACTCCTGCCCAGAAACTAGAATATGCCTATAATTGTTTGATTTGGATAGAAAACACCCTAAAGTTTCTAAAACTGTTTGAATGGTGTCTGTGAGTATAACAGAACTCATTTGGCAGGCCAAAACCTGAGAAGATTCCAAACAGGAAGCGCTCTCTCTGACCATTTCATGGCCTTCTTGATCATCTCTAACCAAAACAGGGGATCTCTGGCATGACGTGACATTTTCTAACGCTCTCAGAATGCGCCAGAAAGGTGAATTGTGGCTTTGCAGGCCATGGCTGAAAAACATTAGCGCATTTTGTAAGTGGTCGATCAGAGAACAATGAGACTGGAGGCACGTGCACGAGCCGACACCATGTTTACTTTCTCTCTCTTTGAACGAAAACAACGACTCCCGGTCGGAATATTATCGCTTTTTTTACGAGAAAAATAGCATAAAAATTGATTTTAAACAGCGGTTGACATGCTTCGAAGTACGGTAATGGAATATTTTGAATTCTTTTGTCACGAAACGCGTCGGGCGCGTCACCCTTCTTTACCCATCGGATAGTGTCTTGAACGCACGAACAAAACGCCACTATTTGGATATAACTATGGATTATTTGGAACCAAACCAACATTTGTTATTGAAGTAGAAGTCCTGGGAGTGCATTCTGACGAAGACAGCAAAGGTAATCAAACTTTTCTAATAGTAAATCTGAGTTTGGTGAGTACCACACTTGGTGGGTGTCAAAATAGCTAGCCTGTGATGGCCGGGCTATCTACTCAGAATATTGCAAAATGTGCTTTCACCGAAAAGCTATTTTAAAATCGGACATAGCGAGTGCATAAAGGAGTTCTGTATCTATAATTCATAAAATAATAGTTTTTTTTTTTGTGAACGTTTATCGTGAGTAATTTAGTAAATTCACCGGAAGTGTTCGGTGGGAATGCTAGTCACATGCTAGTCACTTGCTAATTTAAAAAGCTGGTTTTTGATATAAATATGAACTTGATTGAACTAAACATGCATGTATTGTATAACAATGTCCTAGGATTGTCATCTGATGAAGATCATCAAAGGTTAGTGCTGCATTTAGGGGTTGCCACAATGGCGGTGGAACATTTTAGAAAGAGAGGGTCCAGATTGTCTAGCCCAGCTGATTTTTACGGGTCCAGGTTTTGCAACTCTTTCAGTGTCACAAAACTTTTTGGAGTTAGAGCTACGTGATGCAAATTTCTGTTTGAAAAAGCTAGCCTTTGCTTTCCTAACTGACTGTGTATTGGTTCCTGACTTCTCTGAAAAGTTGCATAACGCAGAGACTATTCAATGTTTTTGTGCTGGTCGGGGGCAGTCAGGCCTGGAGTGAACCAAGGGCTATATCTGTTCTTAGTTCTACATTTTTTGAACGGGGCTTGCTTATTTAAGGTGGTGAGGAAATTATAATGAAAGAAAAATCAGGCATCCTCTACTGACGGGATGAGGTCAAAATCCTTCCAGGATACCCGGGCCATGTCGATTAGAAAGGCCTGCTTACAGAAGTGTTTTAGGGAGCGTTTGACAGTGATGAGGGTTGGTCGTTTGACCGTGGACCCATAACGGATGCAGTCAACGATCGCTGAGATCCTGATTGAAATCAGCAGAGGTGTATTTGGAGGGCAAGTTGGTCAGGATAATATCTATGAGGGTGCCCATGTTTATGGATTTAGGGTTGTACCTGATGGGTTCCTTGATAATTTGTGTGAGATTGAGGGCATCTAGCTTGGATTGTAGGACGGCCGGGGTGTTAAGCATATCCCAGTTTTAGGTCACCTAATAGAACCAACTCTGAAGATAGATAGGGGGCAATCAATTCACATATGGTGTCCAGGGCACACCTGGGAGCTGAGGGGGGTCTATAACAGGCGGCAACAGTGAGAGACTTATTTCTGGAGAGATTCATTTTTAAAATTAGAAGCTCGAACTGTTTGGGCATGGACCTGGGAAGTATGACAGAACTTTGCAGGCCATCTCTGCAGTAGATTGCAACTCCTCTCTTTTGACAGTTCTATCTTGACTGAAAATGTTGTGGTTGGGGATGGAAATTTCAGAATTGTTGGTTGCCTTCCTAAGCCAGGATTCAGACACGGCCAGGACATCACACAGGGCCTGGGTTAACCTCTACATCACCCGAGGAACAGAGGAGTAGGATGAAGGTACGGTTAAAGGTTATCAGAATTGGTCGAATAGTGCGTTGGGAACAGAGAATAAAAGGAGCAGATTTCTGGGCGTGGTAGGATAGATTCAAGGCATAATGTACAGACAGGGGTATGGTAGGGTGCGGGTACACTGGAGGTAAACCTAGGTGTTGAGTGACGATGAGAGAGGTTTCTCCTCTGGAGGCACCAGTTATGCTAGGTGAGGTCACCGCATGTGTGGGAGTTGGGACAAAAGAGTTCTCTGAGGCATGTTGAGTGGGACTAGGGGCTCTGCAGTAAAATAAAACAAGGATAACTACCCTAAACAACAGTATACAAGGCATATTGACATTAGAGAGACATAAAGCGAGGCATAAAGCAATCACAAGTGTTGATTGGGAGAGCTAGCTAAGACAACAACGGGTAAGACAACAACAGTTAATCAGCTAAGACAACAACAACAGGTAAAGTGGCGATGAATGGGCAGAGAGGGTCGATTAACTACACACAGGGCCTGAGTTCTAGGCTTGGGCCAACAGATAAACAAAATGGAGTACCGTGATTAATGAACAGTCCAGCAGGCATCAGCTATGTAGCCAAGTGATCATAGGGTTCAGTGAACAGCAATATATGAAACAGGAGGGAAACTAGGTACAACATACAATCAAATCCACGCCTCGCTGGAAGCCCCGCCTTCCACAGGTGATGAGAGTGAGGCTTGGATTTATTCCTTAAATGTAATACCGCTCTTCACCGACCCAGGAAGGTGTTGTACCTCGTTTCCCTCCTTCAGGGAACAGTAATTATAGTCATAAAGTTACACTCCCTTTCAGTCGGTCAACTTCGGTACAACATACTATGGGGAAATACAATCATTCCCCAACTGACCCAAACGGATACTAAATGAAACGGCCCCTGGCAGACCACCCAGACCTGACCCCGCAAGATTCTTGTCAATTTATTAATTGTCTTTTGTTTGAAACACTCCTGTCAATGTTGAGTAAGGACGCACACCTGAATACGCATATAGAAGTAGGACTAGTCTACCTGGCCTGTGTGCAAATGTAGGCCTATAAATGTGCCCATTTGGTGATGTCAGATAGTATTTCTGATTGTCTTAACGCACCACCACTAATGAGTTGGAGCTTCTCAAAGTAATTTTTTCTTCATTTCCAAACAACACATAAAGTCTAATCAAAATCATTTGCCGATGACAATAGTTCCTCAAAGTATTTTAGTAAAATATTTCCAGCTCTCGCCCTTTCGATAACCACTCAGCATAAAAAGGGAAAAATGTAATTCTCTGATCCTGTGGAAATGTCATAAAATACCTGATTACTTCTTAGCCTTTGCACAAATAGCCTACAGCTGTGTCTGTCCAGAACTCACTGGAGCAGGAAACTGAGGGTGTAGAATATTTTATACAATGTTGCAAGCTTGCTATCCGAGTTTCACTGACCCAGTTGATAGTTGATATAATGTTTCAGGTTTGTTGTAGACAGGCCATGTGCAGCCAAAGTGATTTCTAGGATATTTATTTTTATCAGGATATTTTCTGCCTGCAGAATGCAGGTCAGGTCACGTTGACGACTGACCCCCTCTAGTCAGGTTATAGTGATGACTGGCTCCCTCCCTCTAGTCAGGTTATAGTGATGACTGGCTCCCTCCCTCTAGTCAGGTTATAGTGATGACTGGCTCCCTCCCTCTAGTCAGGTTATAGTGATGACTGGCTCCCTCCCTCTAGTCAGGTTATAGTGATGACTGGCTCCCTCCCTCTAGTCAGGTTATAGTGACGACTGGCTCCCTCCCTCTAGTCAGGTTATAGTGACGACTGGCTCCCTCCCTCTAGTCAGGTTATAGTGACGACTGGCTCCCTCCCTCTAGTCAGGTTATAGTGACGACTGGCTCCCTCCCTCTAGTCAGGTTATAGTGACGACTGGCTCCCTCCCTCTAGTCAGGTTATAGTGACGACTGGCTCCCTCCCTCTAGTCAGGTTATAGTGACGACTGGCTCCCTCCCTCTAGTCAGGTTATAGTGATGACTGGCTCCCTCCCTCTAGTCAGGTTATAGTGATGACTGGCTCCCTCCCTCTAGTCAGGTTATAGTGATGACTGGCTCCCTCCCTCTAGTCAGGTTATAGTGATGACTGGCTCCCTCCCTCTAGTCAGGTTATAGTGATGACTGGCTCCCTCCCTCTAGTCAGGTTATAGTGATGACTGGCTCCCTCCCTCTAGTCAGGTTATAGTGATGACTGGCTCCCTCCCTCTAGTCAGGTTATAGTGATGACTGGCTCCCTCCCTCTAGTCAGGTTATAGTGATGACTGGCTCCCTCCCTCTAGTCAGGTTATAGTGATGACTGGCTCCCTCCCTCTAGTCAGGTTATAGTGATGACTGGCTCCCTCCCTCTAGTCAGGTTATAGTGATGACTGGCTCCCTCCCTCTAGTCAGGTTATAGTGATGACTGGCTCCCTCCCTCTAGTCAGGTTATAGTGATGACTGGCTCCCTCCCTCTAGTCAGGTTATAGTGATGACTGGCTCCCTCCCTCTAGTCAGGTTATAGTGATGACTGGCTCCCTCCCTCTAGTCAGGTTATAGTGATGACTGGCTCCCTCCCTCTAGTCAGGTTATAGTGATGACTGGCTCCCTCCCTCTAGTCAGGTTATAGTGATGACTGGCTCCCTCCCTCTAGTCAGGTTATAGTGATGACTGGCTCCCTCCCTCTAGTCAGGTTATAGTGATGACTGGCTCCCTCCCTCTAGTCAGGTTATAGTGATGACTGGCTCCCTCCCTCTAGTCAGGTTATGTTGACGACTGGCTCCCTCCAGTCATTTGTGTGTTTTAATTATTTAATCAAATAGCATGCTTAAAGCATCAGACAAGTTCAGTACATATAGTTGATTGTATAAAAACACATGGAGCGATTTGTAGAAAGAACAGATGACTCTTGGTTGACCAAGATGTATTTTAGTTGGGGACAGCACTAGAACATGATTTTGGGGCTCCAGAGTGGCGCAGCGGACACTGCATCTCAGTGCTTGAGGCGTCACTACAGACACCCTGTTTCAAATTCAGGCTGTATCAAAACCGGCCGTGATTGGGAATCCCACAGGGCGGCGCACAACTGGCCCAGCGTCGTCAGTCATTGTAAATAAGAATTTGTTCTTAACTGACTTGCCTAGTTAAATAAAGGTTACGTTTAAATGAATTTTTTTTTAAATTGTGTTTCATGACAAACCATTTTTTACAAATCCGTCAAGGCACCAACTTTGAGAAGGGTTTAAAACAAAGGTTTCAAACCAATTCATGAATGTAATTAAATCTAGGTATGTCTTGCCTTTAATGTAATGGCATGAAAAACAATTGGCTGAATATTATACAATGACTTATCAACAGCTCTAATAATTTGCCTCCACAGGAAATCTACACTGGCAATTCTAGAATATACTATATAGCCCAGAAACCTGGTTAAACTATCATTATGACATCATGGATGAATTCTAGAATATACTATATATCCTAGAAACCTGGTTAAACTATCATTATGACCTCATGGATGAAATCTAGAATATACTATATAGCCTAGAAACCTGGTTAAACTATCATTATGACATCATGGATGAATTCTAGAATATACTATATAGCCTAGAAACCTGGTTAAACTATCATTATGACATCATGGATGAATTCTAGAATATACTATATAGCCTAGAAACCTGGTTAAACTATCATTATGACATCATGGATGAATTCTAGAATATACTATATAGCCTAGAAACCTGGTTAAACTATCATTATGACATCATGGATGAATTCTAGAATATACTATATATCCTAGAAACCTGGTTAAACTATCATTATGACATCCTGGATGAATAAATTTGAGTGGTTACACTCCTCCTTCCCCCATCCCTCAGCTGTTTACCAAACCAAGCCTCTGGGCAGCCATTTTGTTACTGTTGAAAAAACCCACACAACCCAGCAATCTGCAGTTCAAACAATAACAAAGCTGTAATTCCACCACTGTTTTGGTAATAAGATGATTATGGGGTTGGAGAAATGTAACTACAGACAGACAGACCTATGGATGCAAGGACTGACCATCCATGATATCAACATTATAGTTTTAACTATGTTGAGGCTATACAGTGTTGGTTTACATTTCTAAACATTGGAGTAAAAAAAAGCTTATTTGGGGTTCTGATGGGGTACAACAGTCGAACTAAGCTCATGAGGCATGTGTTATATTCTTCAACAATCAATGGCTATGAATTAATAATTTAAAAGTCGCAATATGGATGTAGCTATTGCATATTTCAGCTTTAACACCACACATCAGTTCAACAACTGCAGAGTTTGTGCCTCTGTATTTAAGACAGTACTTACTAGTGTTAATCAGGGAACGGTTTCTCAAAACCATCTTATGGCTAAGTTCACCGTTAGAACCATTGGACGCCTTAAGATGCGTTTGGGAAACCGGGCCCAGATGTCCAGTTTCCTCCTCTATCGATGTAACAGTCATCTCCCCCTCTTCCTCTTTCACTCCATAAACTGCATCCTCCTCTTCTTTTACTGTAACATCCTCCTCCTCTTTCACTCTGAACGCGTCTTTTTCTTCTTTCACAGTAACGGCCTCACCCTCTACTTCTTGTTTTACTGTGATATTCTCTTCTTTAGCAGGAGAGTAGCTCAGTGACCGCATGGTCAGAGATGTTAGCTAGCTAGGCTAATGCTAACTTAACCAGCCCGCTAGCTGAATAATAACAACAACACCGTAAATATTAAATTAAATCGGATAACTAACTAGACGACAGAAGTGGGTTTAAAACACAGTGGCTAATATACACTAACGCGTCTAAAGAGCTTTATCGGTTCGGCTATTTTGTCTAGCAAGCTACCGAGGAGGCTGAATAACTGTTGCTGCTGTTGAAAGAAGCGTTCCGTCCACTAAATTATACGTCACACCAACAGCATTACCTTAAATTCCCACACCGCCATCTGCTGACTGGAGTGGGTAACGCAGTTGAGTAAAATGTTTATTTTATTTTCTGACAAAAAGTTAAAGGGTAGGAAGCGTTCGTTTTTACTCACCCGTGTAACAACACAGTGTGGTTAAAGACTTAGTAACTTAGTTGTAGTCACAATCTGGTTACCTATAAGTACAAACAGTTATGTTTTTGCGTTGTTACATATTTCTTAAACTTATTTCCGGATATCTTCTAAACTACCCACAATGCACTATGTGCTACAGAGTTTGAGCTAGCTCGGTATTTAGCTCCAGCTTGTAAACGTCAGCCACACCTCATGCTTTCATATACTGTGTGGTTGTGATATCTAGTGGGAACGCATTAGCACGGTAGACTCTGCTGCCTTGTTGTCAGTAGGGATGTTACTTTTGATACCGGAGCTACGAGGCCTGCGTCCAAATCGATAAGCAGTAAACTTCAAAGCAGTGTACCGATGCCTGTATCACTTTATCAGCAGCACGTCATCAATGGCGTCTGAAGCTTCATTTCATCAAGCAACCACCTGATTGGTTTGGTATTGGGCTTGTTCGACACTGCAGGCGACTGCAGAATGACTGATCTACAAATCCCCTGTTGCTGCTGTTGTTTATGTTTTGCATGTTACTGTTATTTACAGCAAGTTAAATAAAGATTTGTGCAAAAAAAAAAAAAAATTATGAAGCGTTCCGTCCACTACATTATACGTCACACTAACATCGCCTTAAAGCCCCACATGATGTATTGTTACACCATGTAGGAGCAGTATAGACCTAGTCTGTTCATTATATACATCTACATGATGTATAGTTACACCATGTAGGAGCAGTATAGACCTAGTCTGTTCATTATATACATCTACATGATGTATTGTTACACCATGTAGGAGCAGTATAGACCTAGTCTGTTCATTATATACATCTACATGATGTATTGTTACACCATGTAGGAGCAGTATAGACCTAGTCTGTTCATTATATACATCTACATGATGTATTGTTACACCACGTAGGAGCAGTATAGACCTAGTCTGTTCATTATATACATCTACATGATGTATTGTTACACCATGTAGGAGCAGTATAGACCTAGTCTGTTCATTATATACATCTACATGATGTATTGTTACACCATGTAGGAGCAGTATAGACCTAGTCTGTTCATTATGTACATCTACATGATGTATTGTTACACCATGTAGGAGCAGTATAGACCTAGTCTGTTCATTATATACATCTACATGATGTATTGTTACACCATGTAGCAGCAGTATGGAGGTACAGTGGGGGACAAAATTGTTGACACCCTTGATAAAGATGAGCAAAAACGACTCTATAAAATAAAGAATTCAAATACTGAGCTATATTGTATAAAAAATAAAGGGAAATTATATTATTTTATACTAATACAATTGCTCAGAGAAAAATATAGAGTTTAACATGTAATTCTGAAAAGGTAGGGGTCTGAATTATTGCCACCCATGTTTTCAATACTCCAGCACCCTCCCCTTGGGAGGATAATGACACTGAAATGTTTAATGAGATTAGAGAACACATTGGGTGGGATCTTAGACCATTCCTCCATACAGAATCTCTCCAGGTCCTTGATTTATTTAGTCTGTCTTATGGACTGCCCTGTTCAATTCAAACCACAGGTTTTCAATGGAGTTCAAGTCCGAAGACTGAGATGGCCATTGAAAATGTTGATTTTTGTGCCCAAATAACCATTTCTTTGTGGATGTTGATGTGTCTTGCTGGAAGATCCACTTATGGCCAAGTCTCAGCCTCCTAGCAGAGAGGTAACCAGGTTTTGGGCTAAAATATCCTGGTAGTGGGTAAAGTTTATTTATTTATTTCATACAGTCATTTTAGCTCATCTTTATCAAGGGTATCAATAACTAGGTGCTTATTTTGATATCTAGTTATTTGACTGAATCAGAAATACAGATGTGGAGTAGATGTAGAGTTTGTTTTAAATTCTCATAAAAAAAAATCTGAACTAATCAAACAACACTTGTTGCTCTTTGTACGTGTTGATATAATATTCATATTTAATGGAGAGAAAAAACGTTTTCCTAAACTGCTTTATAATATTATAATTCAATGAAGAATAAAAATAGTTTTCCCTCCTCAACTGCGTTTCCTCCCTCCAGACAGCAGATGGCGATATGTGTCTTTCAGGCGATGTTTCTAGTGTGACGTATAATCTAGTGGACGGAACGCTTCTTCAACAACTGCAGCCACCTCGGTAGCTCGCTAGCTGACAAAGTCTGAACATTCAAGTTCTTAAGACAATTTCGTGGTTTAATTGCCACTGTGATTTAAACATAGTACTCCATTTTATGTAATATTTACGTTGTAAGTCAGCTAGCTGGGTGGTTAAGTTAGCACTAGTCTAGTCGCTAATGCTAACTAGCTATTATCCCCGACCATGAGTTCACTAAGCTACTCTCCTCCTGTTAAAGAAGAGGTCTGCTGGACGGAGAAAGAAGCTCTGGTGAAAGAGGAGGAAGAAGAGAAAGATGTTACAATACAAAAACAAGTGGAGGGTGAGGCTGTTACCGTGAAAGAAGAAGAGAAAGACGTTTCAGTGAAAGAAGAGGAAGACGTGTTCAGAGTGAAGGAGGAGGAGGATGTTACTGTGAAAGAAGAGGATGAAGTGAAAGAAGATGAAGACGTTTTTGGAATGAAGGATGAAGAGGGGGATATTACTGTCACATTAGAGGAGGACGAAGAAGAGAAGACTGGAGAATTG
Organism: Salmo salar; assembly: GCF_965601325.2. Classification (NCBI taxonomy): domain Eukaryota; kingdom Metazoa; phylum Chordata; class Actinopteri; order Salmoniformes; family Salmonidae; genus Salmo; species Salmo salar. The sequence goes on from NW_027675480.1 coordinate 371,644, forward strand.
ATTATTACCAGTAAATACAGTGAGTACTATCTAATAAAACAGGGACATTGATCTGATTAACACCAGTAAATACAGTGAGTACTATCTAATAAAACAGGGACATTGATCTGATTAACACCAGTAAATACAGTGAGTACCATCTTATAAAACAGGGACATTGATCTGATTAACACCAGTAAATACAGTGAGTAATATCTAATAAAACAGGGACATTGATCTGATTAACACCAGTAAATACAGTGAGTACTATCTAATAAAACAGGGACATTGATCTGATTAACACCAGTAAATACAGTGAGTACTATCTAATAAAACAGGGACATTGATCTGATTAACACCAGTAAATACAGTGAGTACTATCTAATAAAACAGGGACATTGATCTTTTATTTTATTTTTTATTTCACCTTTATTTAACCAGGTAGGCAAGTTCAGAACAAGTTCTCATTTACAATTGTGACCTGGCCAAGATAAAGCAAAGCAGTTCGACAACATACAACAACACAGAGTTACACGTGGAGTAAAACAAACATACAGTCAATAATACAGTAGAAAAATAAGTCTATATACAATGTGAGCAAATGAGGTGAGATAAGGCAGGTAAAAGCAATAAATAGGCCATGGTGGCGAAGTAAATACAATATAGCAAGTAAAACACTGGAATGGTAGATATGACAGTAGATGGGTGTGCAAAGTAGAAATACTCGGGTGCAAAAGAGCAAAATAAATAAATTTAGTAGGGGAAGAGGGAGTTGTTTGGGCTAAATTATAGATGGGCTATGTACAGGTGCAGTAATCTGTGAGCTGCTCTGACAGCTGGTGCTTAAAGCTAGTGAGGGAGATAAGTGTTTCCAGTTTTAGAGATTTTTGTAGTTCGTTCCAGTCATTGGCAGCAGAGAACTGGAAGAAGAGGCGGCCGAAGGAGGAATTGGCTTTGGGGGTGACCAGAGAGATATACCTGCTGGAGCGCGTGCTACAGGTGGGTGCTGCTATGGTGACCAGCGAGCTGAGATAAGGGGGGACTTTACCTAGCAGGGTCTTGTAGATGACCTGGAGCCAGTGGGTTTGGCGACGAGTATGAAGCGAGGGCCAGCCAACGAGAGCGTACAGGTCGCAGTGGTGGGTAGTATATGGGGCTTTGGTGACAAAACGGATGGCACTGTGATAGACTGCATCCAATTTATTGAGTAGGGTATTGGAAGCTATTTTGTAAATGACATTGCCGAAGTCGAGGATCGGTAGGATGGTCAGTTTTATAAGGGTATGTTTGGCAGCATGAATGAAAGATGCTTTGTTGCGAAATAGGAAGCCAATTCTAGATTTAACTTTGGATTGGAGATGCTTATAGTGAGTCTGGAAGGAGAGTTTAGTCTAACCAGACACCTAGGTATTTGTAGTTGTCCACATATTCTTAGTCAGAACCGTCCAGAGTAGTGATGCTGGACGGACGGGCAGGTGCAGGCAGCGATCGGTTGAAGAGCATGCATTTAGTTTTACTTGTATTTAAGAGCAGTTGGAGGCCACGGAAGGAGAGTTGTATGGCATTGAAGCTCGTCTGGAGGGTTGTTAACACAATGTCCAAAGAAGGGCCAGAAGTATACAGAATGGTGTCGTCTGCGTAGAGGTGGATCATAGAATCACCAGCAGCAAGAGCGACATCATTGATGTATACAGAGAAGAGAGTCGGCCCAAGAATTGAACCCTGTGGCACCTCCATAGAGACTGCCAGAGGTCCGGACAACAGGCCCTCTGATTTGACACACTGAACTCTATCAGAGAAGTAGTTGGTGAACCAGGCGAGGTAGTCATTTGAGAAACCAAGGCTGTTGAGTCTGCCGATGAAGATGTGGTGATTGACAGAGTCGAAAGCCTTGGCCAGGTCAATGAATACGGCTGCACAGTATTGTTTCTTATCGATGGCGGTTAAGATATATCGTTTAGGACCTTGAGCGTGGCTGAGGTGCACTTGCTGTTTGAGGTGAAGAAACATTTGCTTTGAGATGCTCCACAACTCATTAGTGGTGGTGCATTAACTTCTATGGGCTACGTGGGACGCTAGCGTCCCACCCCTGGTACACCCTATCAACAACAGGTGAAATATCAAGAGCGCCAAATTTGAAAACAATTAAAAGTCATAATTCAAATTTCTCAAAAATACAACTATCTTACACCCTTTGAAAGATAAACATCTCCTTAATCTAACCACGTTGTCCGATTTCAAAAAGGCTTTACGGCGAAAGCATAAAGTTAGATTATGTTAGGACAGTACATTGACAAAACATTACATACAGCTATTTTCAATGCAAAGACAGGCGTCACCAAAAGCAGAAAACCAGCTAAAATTATGCACTAACCTTTGACAATCTTCATCAGATGACACTCCTAGGACATTATGTTAGACAATACATGCATTTTTTGTTCTATCAAGTTTATATTTATATCCAAAAACAGAATTTTACAATGGCGGTGATGTTCAGAAAATATTTTCCGTCCAATACCACCAGTGAATCAGCACAACAAATTAAAATATTACTATTCAAAAACATTGGTAAAATATAATATTGTCATTCAAAGAATTATAGATTAACATCTCGTGAATGCAACCGCATTGCCAGATTCAAAAATAACTTTACAAAAATAACTAGTGGTTTCCTCATTACCAGATATACTACATCCATAACTAGTGGTTTCCTCATTACCAGATATACTACATCCATAACTAGTGGTTTCCTCATTACCAGATATACTACAACCATAACTAGTGGTTTCCTCATTACCAGATATACTACATCCATAACTAGTGGTTTCCTCATTACCAGATATACTACATCCATAACTAGTGGTTTCCTCATTACCAGATATACTACATCCATAACTAGTGGTTTCCTCATTACCAGATATACTACATCCATAACTAGTGGGTTCCTCATTACCAGATATACTACATCCATAACTAGTGGTTTCCTCATTACCAGATATACTACATCCATAACTAGTGGTTTCCTTATTAGCAGGGAGGTGTTTCTACAATCAAATTGCCCTCGTGTGGCACACTGCTTAGAGTTTCAACAACTGTAATAATTTATTTCTAGCCTACAATCATCGATGTTACTACTAATGTGAGAACAAGACAAAATATGACTATTCTTGCTCATTTTAAGACAAATGTCAAGTAATCATTACATTCATTACAGACGTCAATTGTTGTCCAACATCATGGCTCCGCTGTTGGCATCACCTTTTACAGTGGATTACCGCTGTTGTGGGCCTTTAATCATCTGTCTGACTTTGTTGTTCACACAGGAGAGATATGGGACTATCGTGGATCCTCTGGGGAGCCTCAACAACATCATGATGCTGAAGAGGCAGAGAAGAGTCTCTCCAGATCAGAACACCTCAAGAAACACCTGCAGAGACCCACAGGGAAGAAAACTCACTGCTGCTCTGACTGTGGGAAGAGATTCAACTCATCAGGCATTAAAATTCACCAGAGAATCCACACAGGAGAGAGACCTTATAGCTGTAATCAATGTGGGAAGAGTTTTGGTCAATCTGGAAATCTGACTGCACACCAGAGAATACACACAGGAGAGAAACCTTATAACTGTGGTCAATGTGGGAGGAGTTTTACTCAGTCATGCAGCCTGATATCACACCAGAGAACACACACAGGAGAGAAACCTTGTAGCTGTGATCAGTGTGACAAGAGATAATCTGATTAAAGATCTCTGATCAAACATCAGAAAATACATGGAGTTGTTTCATGATATCAATGATATAATGTCACATTGTAGAATGTTTTAACATTGTAGTAGGAATATTTTAATGATGTCACAATGTAGAATGTTTTAACATTGTAGTAGGAGTATTTTAATGATGTCACTATGTAGAATGTTTTAACATTGTAGTAGGAGTATTTTAATGATGTCACAATGTAGAACCCTAAACGTTTGTCCCCTGTTCTATTGATTTCAACATGATATGGATATTAACCTCAGGGGGAAAATCCAGGCTCTGAAATGGAAGAGTCACTATTTATGAGATTTAACAAAAAGTGACTAACAAAAAAAGAGTTGTGTTACACTTACCACGTTGGTGACGCACTTGAATCAAAATGCATCACTCCAAAATGTAGCAGACTGTCTTCTGCAGGTTGTCGTCTAACCAGTGAGGTAAAATATATCTCCCATTTCCATGTGTTTTTTTTAGTTGTGTTAGTTTCAACATCACGTACAACCTGATTTCCCCCCTAATCGATATCAGTGATTTATTGCTACTTGTCAAAACAACAGTGTTTCTGGTGCAGTTTATAAGGAGCTTGTTTAAAAAATACAAGTAATATGATTATTGTGGCAGATGTTTGTGTATATAGCACATGTTATGTTTAGGTTTTCAATTTATCACAAACTGTTTCTGCATATTGGTTATTGATTTGGACACGTTAAAACTGTGTTTTGACATCGGGGATATCCCATCTAGCAACATGTAATTGAAAATATGACTATGCAATCAAATATTTCATATTTACATTTCATGTAACATTTAGTAGTGATAATTATTTATGCAACCAACTGACAATTTTTTGGTACAATTATAATGACATTGTTGCCCTGCTTTTATAATATCAGGGTTCATTCTCAGATGTGCCAACCCAAATGTACTAGAGCATGACATTGGGGACTGGGCCCCGATCCAACAACATGCCTATCTAGTGAACCCTGAAAAGAGAGAGAAGCTCCGCAGTGAGGTGGAAAGTTACTATGGATATTGCAGGAGTTTCCTCTTGAAATCAGACATGTCTGTGGTGAGGACAACTTGGTTGCTGATTGTCTCAAGGGTGGGCAGTTAAAAAGTTTTGTGTTTTGTGTTTAGCCAGTCCGTTACCATGGATCACAATTTATAATTTATTATGACTGCATGGTTTTCCGTATTGGAGATGAGTTTTGTTTGGGCTCGTTCCAAGTTTTAGGAAGATGAGAGTACTAGAAGCTAGTGGGGAAAATATATATATTTTTTCTTGTTTATAATTGTTGACAGCCAGTAGACACCATGTTTATATTGGTGAAGGTGAAGCATTGTAGTTGATTATAATGTGAAATTATAATTAAAGGCCCACAACAGCAGTAATCCACTGTAAAAGGTGATGCCAACAGCGGAGCCATGATGTTGGACAACAATTGACGTCTGTAATGAATGTTAAAATTATTTGATATTTGCCTTAAAATGAGCAAGAATAGTCATATTTTGTCTTGTTTTCACATTCGTAGTGTCATTGATGATTGTAGGCAAGAAATACGTTATTCATGTTGTTGAAACTCTAAGCAGTGTGCCGGACGACTTTTGGCACAATGTTGAGCAAAGATTTTAGTTTTTCACAATGTATTCTGAATGTGAATGGGGGAAATTCAGGGGAGTAACCTCCATTTCCAGGTTGATGATGAGTTCATTTCACACTACTTTGGATTATAATTGTAAGGATATTTGAATGTCCTGTTTAATATAATGTTTGCTAAAGCATTAAGAATTATGTGTAATTATTGAAGAACCCGCGTTAATGACAGTATCCATTTGGGTGTTGTCAATAAAGTTAAGATTTTATTGATTTATTTAACCAGGTAGGCCAGTTGAGAACAAGTTCTCATTTACAACTGCGACCTGGCCAAGATAAAGCAAAGCAGTGCGACACAAACAACACAGAGTTACAAGTGGGATAAACAAACGTACAGTCAATAACACAACAGAAAAATCTATATACAGTGTGTGCAAATGGATTAACCTGTTGGGGATAGGGGGCAGTATTTGCACGGCCGGATAAAAAACGTACCCGATTTAATCTGGTTACTACTCCTGCCCAGAAACTAGAATATGCCTATAATTGTTTGATTTGGATAGAAAACACCCTAAAGTTTCTAAAACTGTTTGAATGGTGTCTGTGAGTATAACAGAACTCATTTGGCAGGCCAAAACCTGAGAAGATTCCAAACAGGAAGCGCTCTCTCTGACCATTTCATGGCCTTCTTGATCATCTCTAACCAAAACAGGGGATCTCTGGCATGACGTGACATTTTCTAACACTCCCATAGGCTCTCAGAAGGCGCCAGAAATTTGTACAGTGTAGTTAGATAAAGGAGAGTCTTGTCTTTAAAATGCTGTAAAATAGTCATATGTTTGAAAAATTGAAGTTTTCGGATTTTCGAGGACTTTGTATTTCGCGCCACGCCCATCATTGGATATTGGAGCTAGCGGAACGTCTAGATGTAAGAGGCTAGACGTGCTAACGAGCTAGACGTGCAAAAATCCAAACCTCAAAATATAAATGGAAAAACCAAAGACTGTAACACCTTAAGAGAATGCTTACCACCAACAGAAAACAACTTCCAATTCACATTATAATCAACTACAATGCTTCACCTTCACCAATATAAACATGGTGTCTACTGGCTGTCAACAATTATAAACAAGAAAAAAACGTATTTCTTCCCCACTAGCTTCTAGAACTCTCGTCCCCTTGGAACGAGCCCGAACAAAACTCATCTCCAATACGGAAAAACGTGCAGTCAAAAAAAGATCCATGGCAACTCACTGGCTAAACGCTAAACACAAAAACTTTTTGACTGCCCACCCTTGAGACAGTTACAAAACCAAATTGTCCTCATCATGGACACAACAACCAAAAAACACTGTTGTTTTGACAAGTAGCAATAAATCACTGATATCGATTAGGGGGGAAATCAGGTTATACGTGATGTTGAAACTAACACAACTAAAAAAACACATGGAAATGGAGATATATTTTACCTCACTGGTTAGAGGACAACCTGCAGAAGACAGTCCAGCTACATTTTGGAGTGATGCATTTAAATGTAGGGGTCACTAAACATGCGGGAACACAACACTTATTTGTCATTAACTCATCGATATCATGTTGAAATCAATTGTGCCGAGAGGAGGGAGATGAGGTTGCACGTCCTGTTAAAACTAACAGCTCAAAAAACCACACGGAATCTGGGAATAATGTGTACATCACTGGTTAGAGGACAATTTGTAGAAAACAGCTCGCTACATTTTGAAGTGGTGCATTTTGATTCCAGTGCGTAACCAACATGGTAAATGTAACACAACTCTTTTTGTGTTAGTCACTTTTTGTTAAATCTCATAAATAGTAACTCTTCCATTTCAGAGCCTGGATTTTCCCCCTGAGGCTAATATCCATATCATGTTGAAATCAATAGAACAGGGAACAAACGTTTAGGGTTCTACAATGTGACATCATTAAAATATTCCTACTACAATGTTAAAACATTCTACATTGTGACATCATTAAAATACTCCTTCTACAATGTTTAAACATTCTACATTGTGACATCATTAAAATACTCCTTCTACAATGATAAAACATTCTACATTGTGACATCATTAAAATACTCCTTCTACAATGTTAAAACATTCTACATTGTGACATTATATCATTGATATCATGAAACAACTCATTCATGTATTTTCTGATGTTTGATCAGATGTCTTTTACCGGAGAATCTCTTGTCACACTGATCACAGCTATAAGGTTTCTCTCCTGTGTGTGTTCTCTGGTGTTGAGTCAGATTGCTAGATGTAGTAAAACTCTTCCCACATTGACCACAGCTATAAGGTTTCTCTCCTGTGTGTGTTCTCTGGTGTGATACCAGGCTGCATGACTGAGTAAAACTCCTCCCACATTGACCACAGTTATAAGGTTTCTCTCCTGTGTGGATTCTCTGGTGTGATACCAGGCTGCATGACTTAGTAAAACTCTTCCCACATTTACCACATCTATAAGGTTTCTCTCCTGTGTGTGTTCTCTGGTGTGATATCAGGCTGCATGGCTGAGTAAAACTCCTCCCACATTGATTACAGTTATAAGGTTTCTCTCCTGTGTGGATTCTCTGGTGTGCAGTCAGATTTCCAGATTGACCAAAACTCTTCCCACATTGATTACAGCTATAAGGTCTCTCTCCTGTGTGGATTCTCCGATGAATTTTAATGCCTGATGAGTTGAATCTCTTCCCACAGTCAGAGCAGCAGTGAGTTCTCTTCCCTGTGGATCTCTGCAGGTGTTTCTTGAGGTGTTCTGATATGGAGAGACTCTTCTCTGCCTCTTCAGCATCATGATGTTGTTGAGGCTCCCCAGAGGATCCACGATAGTCCCATATCTCTCCTGTGTGAACAACAAAGTCAGACAGATGATTAAAGGCCCACAACAGCGGTAATCCACTGTAAAAGGTGATGCCAACAGCGGAGCCATGATGTTGGACAACAATTGACGTCTGTAATGAATGTTAGAATTATTTGATATTTGCCTTAAAATGAGCAAGAATAGTCATATTTTGTCTTGTTTTCACATTCGTAGTAACATCAATGATTGTAGGCTAGAAATAAGTTATTCATGTTGTTGAAACTCTAAGCAGTGTGCCAGACGACTTTTGGTCTCCAATATAGGCCCCTTTCTGTATTTGCTAAAATTGCGGCACGAGGGCAATTTGATTGCAGAAACTCCTCCCTGCTAATGAGGAAACCACTAGTTATGGATGTACTATATCTGCCTGGAGCAAAAATGGTGAGCAAAGATTTTAGTTTTTCACAATGTATTCTGAATGTGAATGGGGGAAACTCAGGGGAGTAACCTCCATTTCCAGGTTGCTTATGAGTGCATTTCACACTACCTTGGATTAAAATTGTAAGGATATTTGAATGTCCTGTTTAATATAATGCTTGCTAAAGCATTAAGAATTATGTGTAATTATTGAAGAACCGCGTTAATGACAGTATCCATTTGGGTGTTGTCAATAAAGTTAAGATTTTATTTATTTATTTAACCAGGTAGGCCAGTTGAGAACAAGTTCTCATTTACAACTGCGACCTGGCCAAGATAAAGCAAAGCAGTGCGACAAAAAAACAACAGAGTTACACGTTGGATAAACAAACGTACAGTCAATAACACAATAGAAAAATCTACATACAATGTGTGCAAATGGAGTACGGAGGCAAGGCAATAAATAGACCATAGTAGTGAAGTAATTACAATTTAGCAAATTAACACTGGAGAGATAGATGTGCAGATGATGATGTTCAAGTAGAAATACTGGTGTGCAAAAGAGCAGAAAAAGTAAATAAAAACATGGGGATGAGGTAGGCAGTTGGATGGGCTATTTACAGATGGGCTGTGTACAGCTGCAGCGATCAGTAAGCTGATCAGATAGCTGATGCTTAAAGTTAGTGAGGGAGATATATGTCTCCAACTTCAGCGATTTTTGCAATTCGTTCCAGTCATTGGCAGCAGAGAACTGGAAGGAAATGCGGCCAAAGTAGGTGTTGGCTTTGGGGATGACCAGTGAGATATACCTCCTGGAGCGTGTGCTATGGGTGGGTGTTGCTATGGTGACCAGTGAGCTGAGTTAAGGCGGAGCTTTACATAGCAAAGACTTATAGATGACCTGGAGCCAGTGGGTTTGGCGACGAATATGTAGCGAGGGCCAGCCGACGAGAGCGTACAGGTCGCAGTGGTGGGTGGTATATGGGGCATTGGTGACAAAACGGATGGCACTGTGATAGACTGCATCCAGTTTGCTGAGTAGAGTGTTGGAGGCTATTTTGAAAATGACATCGCCGAAGTTAACCTCTATGGGCTTTTTACATGCTAATGTAAAAAAGCTGGTTTCTGATATAAATATGAACTTGATTGAACAAAACATGCATGTATTGTATAACATAATGTCCTAGGAGTGTCATCTGATGAAGATTATCAAAGGTTAGTACTGCATTTAGCTGTGGTTTTGGTTTTTGTGACATATCAAACGCTGTTTAAAAATCTATTTTTATGCTTACTTTTCTCGTAAAATAGCGATAATATTACAACCGGGCAACGTTGTATTCATTCAAAGGCTGAAAGAAAAAAAAATTGAATTCTCGTGAACGCGCATCTCAGTCTCACTGTCCCCAGGCTGACTGATCACAAACAGAGCTGCTGTACTTTGCCCAGAGACAGCAGACACCCCATTCCACTTTCTGGTGGCTTTAGAGAGCAAATGGAAGCCTTAGAAAGTGTCACGTTACAGCACAGATGCTGTAATGTCGATAGAGATGCAGAAGGACAACAAATTATCAGACGAGGGCCTTCCTGTATGGAATCTTCTCAGGTTTTTGCCTGCCATATGAGTTCTGTTATACTCACAGACACCATTCAAACAGTTTTAGAAACTTTAGAGTGTTTTCTATCCAAATCTACTAATTATATGCATATTCTAGTTTCTGGGCAGGAGTAGTAACCAGATTAAATCGGGTACGTTTTTTATCCGGACGTGAAAATACTGCCCCCTATCCCAAACAGGGTAAACTATCATTATAACATCATGGATGAATTCTAGAATATACTATATAGCCTAGAAACCTGGTTAAACTATCATTATGACCTCATGGATGGCCAGTCCTTGTATTCATAGTGTAGTGAATTCAGAGGGGAGGCCCTGAGCTGAACTCAAACCTGGGTCCAGTGACTGTCAAGCCAACACCTTATAACTGTTACGCCATGATTATCTGAACTTCTTGACGAGGTCCCTATGAATTTGAGAGTGGTTACATTTCTCCTTCCCCCATCCCTCAGCTGTTCACCAAACCAAGCCTCTGGGCAGCCATTTTGTTTCTGTTTTAAAACTAGGTTGCCCCTTTAAAAAAAGCCACACAATCAATCAACCAATCTGCAGTTCATACAACAACAAATCTGTCATTCCACCACTGTTTTGGTTATAAGATGATGATGGGTCTGGAGAAATGTAACTACTTTCTAATTCATAGACAGACCTATGGATGCAAGGACTGACCATCCATGATATCAACATTATAGTTTTAACTATGTTGAGGCTATACAGTGTTGATTTACATTGTTTCTAAACATTGGAGTAAAAAAATCTTATTTGGGGTTCTGATGGGGTACAACAGTTGAACTAAACTCATGAGGCATGTGTTATATTCTTCAAGAATCAATGGCTATAAATAAATTATTTAAAAGTCACAATATGGATGTAGCTATTGCATATTTCCGCTTTAACACCACACATCAGTTCAACAACTGCAGAGTTTGTGCCTCTGTATTTAAGACAGTACTTACTAGTGTTAATCAGGGCCCGTTCATTGTTAAAACCATTGGATGCCTTAACATGCCTTTGGGAAACCGGGCCCAGATATACAGTTTCCTCCTCTTCTTCCTTTTTCGATGTGACAGTCATCTCCCCCTCCTCTTCCACTCCAAAAACTGCATCTTCCTCCTCTTCTTTTACTGTAACATCCTCCTCCTCTTTCACTCTGAACGCGTCTTCCTCTTCTTTTACTGAAACGTCTTTCTCTTCTTCTTTCACTGTAACAGCCTCACCCTCTACTTGTTTTTGTATTGTAACATCTTTCTCTTCCCCCTCCTCTTTGACGAGAGTTTCTTTCTCCGTCCAGCAGACCTCCTCTTTAACAGGAGGAGAGTAGCTCAGTGACCGCATGGTCGGAGATGTTAGCTAGCTAGGCTAATGCTAACGTAACCAGCCCGCTAGCTGAATAATTATAACAACACCGTAAATATGAAATTAAATCGGATACCTAACTAGACGACAGAAGAGGGTTTAAAACACAGTGGCTAATATACACTAAAGCGTCTAAAGAGCTTTATTGGTTCGGCTATTTTGTCTAGCGAGCTACCGAGGTGGCTGAGTAACTTTAGCTACTGTTGAAAGAAGAGTTCCGTCCACTACATTATACGTCACACCAACAGCATTACCTTAAATTCCCAGACCGCCATCTGCTAACTGGAGTGGGTAACGCAGTTGAGTAAAATGTATATTTTATTTTCAGTAGGGAGGCTATATACAGGCACCGGTTAGTCGGGCTAATTGAGGTAGTATATACATGAATGTGTAGTTAAAGTGACATACATATATGATAAACAGAGAGTAGCAGCAGCGTAAAATAGGGGTTGGGGGGCGGCACAATGCAAATACTCCGGGTAGCCATTTGATTACCTGTTCGGGAGTCTTATGGCTTAGGGGGTAAAAGCTGTTGAGAAGCCTTTTTGGCCCCTTTCGCGTGAACGCGCACGCACTCAATTCTTCTTCCGTCATCTGCTGACTGGAGTGGGTAACGCAGTTGAGTAAAATGTATTTTTTATTTTGGCTTCGGTGTTGTGCCGAATTCTTCATTGCTGCGACTTGCTTGCTAGTTGAAGTTTCTGATCACGTCAGGCTGCGTTTCATTTTATTTTTCATGACGGTTTGATCGTGGGGAGGCACTAGTAATG